>NW_012130080.1:791014-796478 GCF_000143395.1 Atta cephalotes | reverse complement strand
CTCTCTCTCTCTCTCTCTCTCTCTCTCTCTCTCTCTCTCCCTCTTTTTCTTCATCTCTTTTTATTTGGAATTCTGTAAGCATTCTCGATAAATAATCCTTTTTTTGGTAGCACTTTGTATTTTTTATTAGGTTTTAATTATAAATACAGTTATTTATTAATGTAGCCATTTTATGCTTAGTTTTTTCATTTGAAAAACAAATTAATTTAATTTAAATGACTTGTATCGATTTGTTATTAATGTAGTTCAATTTTGAGTGATATCTGTAGATGCGTGTTTGGATTTATACGTGGTCGATAAAACATAAGTCGAAATTAACCTAGCGGAAAGTAAGAACGATTTGCGACTGTTTTCATTATTTTTATTATTTAGCATTTCTCTTTCCATTGAAGTCGCAGTTTTCCATAAACACATGTGTTATTTTGCCCTGGTTTTTATTGGCAAGAGAGATTTATCTTTTTTTCGTTATTATCGATTATTCTTCATCATTATTCAATTGTTTCGGGACATACATATATACAGTATACGTATGTTTACGAATCACGAATAAATTATAAATTGAGCTATAGGGAAAAAATAGTAGAAATTGTGTGTATTCTTTGATTACTGTTGATAGTATCTTACAGAAAAATATAAATAAAGTATAAAATTATTTTGCGTAAAATGCGCGCTCGAGCGGAAAAATATACAATACATTCCTATATATTACATCGACATTTTTACGTATATGAGGAATTTGTAATTAGCTAATCAAGTCTTGGATTTCCGTGTATAACGTTGTTTTCTTTCGCGTAACAAAATGTAGGGAGCGAAATCTACTGATTGTATAAAAGCGTCGGAATCATTTTTTCCACGCGGATAGCAGTAAAGTAGTCCCCTGCTTTTCGGTTAAGCGCTTCACGCCGGATTTTGCTTCTTCTACCACCACGGTTGTCCGAGTTAATTGCGTCCTCGTAGCGCTAACAGGCGGCCCACCCCGTCGGTCACGCGCGGATAAGAGAAAAACGCTACGCGGATAAGAGAAAAACGTGCTGCCGATCTACCGCCGTGCGGACGAGACTTTGTGTGTCGATTCAGATCGCTTTTTCGCACGGACCACGCCTCGACGATTCGAGAAACGCTATTTATGGACATCCGGCACCACTACGGACATCCAGAACACTCGCGAAGAGACCTCTTCGGCACGGGAAAGTCTAGGGTATGAGTGTATCAGTCTATCGTTTAAGACTCTTGTTGTCACGAAGAAGCATTATTACTGAGTATATATTTCTTTACTACATGCACGCACGCACGCACGCACGCACGCACGCGTGATCTGCTAATTATATCGATCTTAATTAATTACATTCGTGAACGCCAAGTTTGTTTCGTTCGAGATTTTCGCGCCTCCTTTCGCAAGTGCGAAAGGCCGACGCTCGTCGTTATGTAATATCGCGAGGATCGGATAATAATTTATCGTCTCTTCGCAGAAATGAATCGGGCCAGAAGCTCGAAAGATTGCAGCGTTAATTAGCATGCTTACCGAGATCGGCGCTGCTTTGCGAAACGGCGCGGCGCCGGCGATGTACGCTCCGTTAGTATAATGCGCGCGTATCTGCCGCACTCTTCGCGCACTCACTCACATCTTGAACTTATTCCCGTTATCTTTAAGCGTATTCTCTCACTTCTTCTTTCAGACACCCCCTGTTCCCGCTCCTCGCACTCATATTCGAAAAGTGCGAATTGGCAACGTGTACACCGCGCGAGCCCGGTGTAGCCGGTGGTGACGTTTGTTCGTCAGAAAGCTTCAACGAGGACATTGCCGTTTTCTCAAAACAAGTAAGTTTACAAAATATTAAATATATATAAAGAAAGATTATATGTATGAACTATGGACATAGATATGCATGTCATATCGCATTGGCGAACCCTTTTTATTCGACGTGGGTATATTTACATTGTTGTAACATTATCACAATCAGATTTATGAATTTATTAATAGAATATAAAGTAATAGAAAATAGTTTTTCTTGGAAATCAAATTTACATGGGTAATTAATAAATGATCGTATATGATCGAGATGATATTTTTTACCTGCAGACTGACTCACTTGAGAGTGACTTAAAAATAAAAGGACTTTTTAAATATAGTCATAACAGTTATAATTGTGAGCTGCTTTAAAAATTCCTTTTCCTTGGTATGTTTTAAAAGATCCTTGGACGAGATCTTTGCGAAAATCTAGCAATTTTGTTCGGCGAAGAAGACTTTGTCGCACGATTCTTCCGTGAGAGAATGTCCCGGAGGGATTTTCGGGTCTTGGCATGAGTCACGAGGACGCGCGTTTCGTCTCCGTCCCGAAAAACAGTAGATCCACGCACGAGACTCGCTAGCGTGTCTTAAGCCTGGAAGAAGAAGAAGAACCCTGCCTAGTCCGTGGGACTTATTTTTAGGATTACCGTTGAAAGACCTGGGGCCTGAGTATATACGGGCCTCTGCTTCTAGCTACGAAGCAGAAGACTCGCCCGCTCGCTTGCTCGCTCGCGCGCGCGTTTTTTCTCTTCTCTTGCTCTTCAGTCTTCCTATTTTTTCTTTCCCTCTAGCGGCTCACCTGAGGCAAGTCCCCCCAAGGACACGCGTAGGTAACTCGAGAGCCCATGGGGCCGCATGCCGTGAAACGATTTGGACCTTTTAAAACATACCATTTTGCCGTCTGCGTGCCAGCTCGCGCACGTAGGTCTATTCGAAGGTCTCGGAAAGTATACCAGTCCAATGCGAGTTTCCGCGTGTTTTCTGTAGATAATTTGCTCGCCGCCACAGACATTTGCATCGATAACGTGATATACATGGTTAGAACGACTGCTATTCGATAGTAGGAAAGTAAAAGAATGAATATTTCATTTGTTTGAAAGTGTCACGTTTTTTTCCTGTTATTCGAGTGCTTCAAAGTGCTCTATTTCAAAGAATTGAACTAATTAATGACTTATGTAACTAAGCGTTGATATATTCAACTATACGATATGTAGCGCGGACAAATGTAATCTCTCCGTTTACGCATAATAAATTTTTTTGCTATGAGGAACGTGATTAGTGTTGGAAATAAATCGAAAATGATATTTTGAATGAAGTTAGTGAAAGTTATAATGAAAGGATACTAACTTTTGCTTGCTTTTTTTTCTTTTTTTTTACGTAATTTTCTAGAAATATAGCATTCACGACGACATATTAAGTTGAGGCGACAGAACGGGCAATAAAAATGTTATCACGTTCGTTTGCTTATGGTGAAGCGATGCAAACGAATTCAGCACATTTAGATTGAAGGGTATCGGACCCATTACGTTGCATCGTTAGATAGCTGTAACCTCCAGTTATTTTCATGTGGCATTATGCGACTGAACCGATACCGTAGGATTTTATGTTATGCATGATGCATCATTAATTCAAATTCTTAACCAAGGTAATAGATAATATGTTTTAACAGTATCGTTGCACAATAGATATACGATCATAAGAATTTTGCGAATGACTTACGTTCACTTTCGATTTCGCTCACTTTCGCGTTATTATCGCTGGAAGAAAAAGAACTTCATCAAGTCTTACATCTAAATATAGGGTGTCGGTAATACGGTAGCAGTGGCTTTGAGCAACGCTATGCTGAGATAACGATAAGAGTTAAGCCTCGGCGCGAGGTAGGATAAAGTGACGACCCGTATGTATACATTATTTTGTCTTGTTGATGCCGAAAAGCATCAGGCGATAAGAACGCTTCAAATTTCCGGCGTATCGAGATTTTCGAGATAATTGAACGCGTATCTTTTTCTTCAGTTCTTTTTCTTCGATAGAGAAAGCGGAACATGGCGAATTCGCGTTTCTATATTATTTATCTACGAACCAGCGTCAACGTTATTACACACTGGTGTATATTGTCGAAGATACCTGGCGGCATTGCGAAACTGACATGATATTTGCATCTTAATAAGGCGCACCATGAGGTGCGTTTCAAAACGAGCGAAAAATAATGCTTATGACTACGGAACGTTTATTCCGCGACGATGCCGTGCGTGTATATCGCCTCTATGATCCCGTTTTTTATTCGAATATTTTTCTTTTTCCCTCTTGGCGTGAAAGTTAGTTTCGTGATTAAACTCGTAGAATATCAAAGTAAAATTGGCAGTCACATAGTCTTTTCTTCTCTCTATACTCTACACACACACACACACACACATATATATCCTGATTTTTTAATAACGATAAATTAATAATAATACAGTCAATGCGCTCGGAAAAGGAAATGGATATAATTGGATAAATGAAAGTGATGAAACTATTAAAAAGAAAATTGTGTTACATTTTTATCATAATTAAAATTTTATACAGTATTTAGAGTGCATATAATATCATGCTAAATAAAACATCTTGAGAGGTTTATAATTAGTTTATATTACATATAATTGTCAACTGATTATTGTCACTTTTATTATCTCAATCAGATATTTTTACATTGTTTCAATGTGTGTGAGTAATACATTAATTTTTAGCATTTGTCAAGGTTTGGAAATTCAAAAACTATTTTTAATATTATTATTTAACTGAAATTTAGTTTACTATATTTTATCGATAATCATTTTAATAACTTAAAATTCCCTTTGCATTAATTTGAAACTATTTAACTAAATTAAAATCAACATATCCCATTTTTCTTTCTTGCGCGTTCCATGCAATCGTCTCTAAGGATACCTGTATTGTAGGGATATCTGTTTTCTTTTACGCGAAAGCGTATCTCCAATGTATCATTCATCTCAAATCAACACTTTATAAGCATCGATATTCAAGCGAGCGTTGCCTTTGAAGGCCGTCACTAGGCGCATAGATTTCACGCACACGCACGCACACGCACGCACATGTACACACACACACACACACACACACACACACGCGCGCGCGCGCGCGCGCGCGCGCGCGACGATGCACGTCGGCAGATAAGCAGGTGACAATCCTCTTGCGGCGGTTTCTGAGGCGTGCCGTGTGAGCCATGCCCTCGTATCCATCCCCTTCTCACCCCGTGTATCAGTACCGCCGCGCCGCGGCGATAGGGCCGCCGTATGACAAAAGGGCCGCATGCTGTGCGCGGGATTATTTTGCGTTTCGTTGCGTGCGTACTATGCGTGCGTGCGTGCGTGCACGCATGCGCCATGGCTGCCGTGAGGCATGGCGCATGCGCGATCTTCAGTTGGGGCCCGACCACGGCGGTCGTCGGAGTTGGTCGGAGTCGTGAGAAGCACCGAAGTGTGGAGAGTCGAGCCGGCGTGGCAATGGCAGTAGGGGGGCCGGAGAGGCATCGAGAGGGGCATACGATGCAAGATGGGAGTGGGGAACTGCTCATTTTCTGCCATTGTAAATTGATCTATTCAATGGGTCCACTATTATCTCCCCCCTCCCCCCTCCCCTCCCTCCTCCTGCGGTCCACGTATCGTGTGCCCTATGGGA
>NW_012130080.1:784519-788916 GCF_000143395.1 Atta cephalotes | reverse complement strand
CCTCCTGCGGTCCACGTATCGTGTGCCCTATGGGAGCACACCGCGATGTTCCAGTCTTCCGTGCCCTCTTCTGCCCTTCTATATTCGCTCTCTCTCCCTCGCCATGAATTTTTCGTTCTCTTTCTCTACCTTAGTTCGCGCGCGCGCGCACTCGTTACCTTCGACGTCGTTGCCTGGCTGCAACGTGCCATCGGGTGTACCCCCGCTGCGCTACGTTACGCTGTGCCTTTGTTGCGCCTTTTTTTCATCCGTCAAAAGAGGCATCTCGTTTTTTTTTTCGCGATCATCGCCGGCAACCACGTCGAAAAATTTACTTGCGCTTCGCCGCCTCACGGCCGTGCATCTGACCTTTACGTGAATCTGGCCGGTTAAATGAGCGTCGTGATGTTCGCTCGACTATGAATAAAAGCCCTTGATCCATACTTATCCACTTATAAAGACTTGACTTTAAAAGAATTTTGCTGCATAAGGAAATCTATGATTAACCATATTATAAATCTATTATTTTTTTATTGTTTAACAGAAATACGAGAGACACAGTTAAGCATTATGTGTACGAGCTTAAGAAAGTTATTTATTGATAGGTATTCTAAATAATTTTTAATAATTTATGTATGCGCTTCGCTAAGGCATGATGTATCGCTATTATTAGCCATGGGCGAGATATTTCTCCCATTTGTATATTTAATTGTGTTTTGAACAATGAGTCGAAACTGCCAAAGTACTGAATATGGAGATGTAGGCGTGCGGACACTCATCACAATATCTCGATTCCGTGTCGTGCTCACAAATACAGGGAAAGAAAGAGATGAGTGAGAGAAACGGAGAAGAAAGATCCTGTAGCGATTTATTGGTATAATTAGAATGCACCTATCTCTAGTAACATTCAACCCTCATAAAATGCTGTTCCTGCATTGGTGATGATTACTAGATGAATGCATTCTATTCAAAGCTGTCAGTTCTCATTCTTCTGTGACATTTATTGACTTCCTTCTGTTCAGTTTTATGATTCAAGGACCCCATGTACAAAAATGTTATAAACACTATATTCATTAAATTGTTTTTACATTGAGAAAGAAATTATGTGAAAATTCATTAATAATACGCTACAATATGATCTAAAGAATTAACAAGCCGTTACGAGAAATACTGCGCTATCGAGATGCTTCGATTTTAAGATTCGAGGTCAATTAACTAAACGAAACTCACGTAAAACTCGTTAGTGTAGGTAGGTTATATTCGAACCGGTTTTCCATTATCCGATGTTATCGATGAATTAGACTATATTTAGTAGTGATCATCAAATCTTAATTAGAAATTAATCGAATATTAAAATGTAATTAAAACGGTACATTTAATAAAACGGTATATATAATATTTAATAAAATTTTAAATTGAAGATATTTAATTCAAATTTGTTATTTTATCATAAAATTTTCAGCAGTTGAGAGAGAGAGGAAAGTCATACACGGTACTTTTGTTATATTTTTACGTACAATATAAAAATTGCATACCTGTTGTTGTATGTAATTAAAAATTCTGTCTTGATTAATATGATTATTAAGAATTAAACGTCGCGTCGCGTCAGTGTGAATATTTGTGAAACAAAACATATTTCAGGATCACTTCGATCCATTGTAAGTTTACCTTTTTCTAGAACTATTTCGATTTGTGTATTTCCGACACGTTTCAGATTTTCTCGTTTTAATTGTTTCAACACCAGGCGAGTATACACGTTTAATCCTGTTGTTACGAATCGCACGACTATCGCCAGCGGTCTTGCCGTGCTACAATTTCGCAATTATCGCGTTCTAGCGTAAATATCTCCCCGTTTTGACGTGTTGCTACCATGCAATAGCGATCACGCGGTATCACGCGCTCTGCCGGTTCTCCTCCTCGCGACTCGACGCTCGCTCGTGTCATGTCGTTTACAAAAACACGTGCCGTGCAGTGTTCATTCGTATCACTTAGAATCATTCATTAACTCTCACTAATTTAAATGTCGAATTGTATTCAGTACTTTGGATAGTTTACAATCATGTTAATTACTTAAAAGAATCACTGAAAAGAATATTTTGAAAGCGGATCTTAACATAGATATAGCGCGTAGATTGAATAGAAACGATAGTTCTCAAATGAATTAATTTTCTGTCATGCATATTTCTATTTTTTCATAATATAAAATATTCATTGTCTGAATAGAATATTTGTCAAAGCGAGTAAAGGAAAATTTACATCTACAAATTTTCTTTTTTTTGTTTGTTCCAAAACTTAGAACCATTTGTGCTATTGTGTAGAACATCTTTTCTGATGTTTGCCGATTTCTGTAAAAAGTTCATTTTTGTTACGTTCTTTCTAACCTGCTATACATGAATACTAAAGATAATATGCGTGAAAAACTTTCGGAAATACTTATTTTAACGATTGTAACAGATGTAAGAGAAATCAACTACTAGTCCAAAAAATCAAATATCTTTTGTTATAGTCTTGTTTTGTCTGATCTTATTTCGAAAGAAATCTTATTCTTCTATTTTATCCTTTTGTTAGAGGTTCATGTTAAATCGGATCTCATTATTTGAGAAAGTTAGAAAAAGTGAAGGTTCTTTTTTATTTTGGCTCTAAGAAACATGTACAGGAAAAAAACAAATATAATATTTGATATTACATTGTTATTTTTCTAAAAACTAAAAATTACATTATTATCGCAAGATGTACGAGAGAAAATTAAAATAATGAAAATTGCTGAAGAGAATATTGAAATTAATTTCTCTTTATTATTTCTCTTTATTTTTATTTGCATAAAATTTTTCGCAACTATGAACGCAGCTGTGTTAAATGAAAAGCTATTTTTTGAAGCTTATCAATGTTGTACAATACCAGAGTATACTAGAGTATTTAATATTGAGAAATAAATGAAAAGAAATTGGAAAATTTTTCGCTCGTGTCACACGTATTCCAATCTACTTAAAATTCTCCAACTGCTTAGAATTAGGGAAGGGTTTTACGAAGGGTTCGAGGGGGCGGCAGCAATAGTAGAGGCAAGAGAGCAGCAACAGCCTCCAAAGCAGCTGCTTCGTATATCTCTCGGCAGAATCGGTGCACACCACGTACGCAATACACATGTGTATTTTCCTCCATGTGATGTTCATACGTGCATACGAGGTCTCGCTCCTCCTCCCCCCCCCCCTCCCCTCCCCTCCCTCCCTCCCTGAACAGATACCCCGCGTGCTGGAATGAGAGCATTCTCTAAATATTATCGCACAATATTTTTACCGCCTCCGCCGCGCGTTGAGTTATGCGCCTGACAGCCAGCAAAAGCTGACGTTCCTATACGCATCTATCGATGTTTGTTTTCTCGTCGAACATTCTCGTACGAGAACGATTTCCTCCGCCATCATCGTACGATGATACCGCGCTTTTTCCTTTTACGGAAATTTATATATTACGTCACTGTTTCAGTAAGGTGTTATTTCCTTTATTGTTATACAAACGATGTAAGCTAGATGGAATAAGTTGTGCAACGATTGTAGAATTAAACGCTGACTAATTTCGTCAATTTTCTCATTTCTCATTATTTTAGACATTGTGAATCTTTTTATTTCTCGAATTGTTGCCAACTTTTTTATAGATGCATCAGTTCTACGTGTTACTGTATAAACAACTATTACTTGAGGAAAAATTGTGTATAAAGAATTAAAAATAAGAGAAAGTAGGGATACGCAGAAGACAGAACAGGCTGTTTATAATTTGTAATCTTGCCTACCTGCATGGCGCTACCTCGCTGCTCGGAGACTGTCGAAAAAGCGCGATGACAGGACCATGTAAGAACTGTCCTCCTTTCTACCTCTCTTACGTACAGTTGACAATATTTTTGTCACATGAAACGCCTTTATTATCTATACGTTGGAACAGGAGAGCTCGAGAACTTTCATTCAGAATTCTAGCTCATGAATACGCGCTCTTGACTGGGAATTCGTGCGTGCGGACAATATTTCATTATCCGAAGTTTTTTCTTTCATAGAGAAGCAACTAAATCTCACATTTCTCGACTCTTCGGACATTTTCGACACCGTAAGAGAGAAGTCATTCAATCCGTCTGAGAAGTCTCTTTGGGTCTGTTAATATATTCAACCTCGGGTAACAAATAACGATGTTAAAGTAACTTCAAGAATCTTCGTTAATTTTTTATAAAGTAAAAGTATATAGAACACGAGGAGAAACAAAATAAAGAAATATCTATTTCTTCTCTGATTCATTTATTTTGACAATTTATTTGTATAGAGAGCTTATGCTTTTTCAGCGGTAAACGTGAAATTGATCTCACGACGAAAGAGAGAGAGAGAGAGAGAGAGAGAGAGAGAGAGAGAGAGAGAGAGAGAGAGAGAGAGAGAGAGAGA
>NW_012130080.1:779640-782814 GCF_000143395.1 Atta cephalotes | reverse complement strand
GAGAGAGAGAGAGAAGAAGAGACAACGATAAGATTTCATATTATCGGCTCGAACATTAACGTTTTTGATTTTGATGTTGAAAAGAGTCCTACAAGTTTCTTTAAATAACGTAAAATAAATAATTCAAATGCCAAATATGAAAGTTTTGTTTTGATTCTCATTGGGACATTACGACGCCATGAAAATGCTTGAGAATCTCACCGCCTCTTCACTTCCTCTATTGCTGTCTGCCTTTTCGATTTGCCGCCGGGATTCCATCGCGTTCCTCGACGAGTTTCCGTTTCTGTACGTACGAATTGAACAGTAGGGGTCCAATTAAGAGGAAGCACGCGAAGGAAATCGCTTAAAAAAGAAAGAAGTGGGAAGATGAGGATAAAACGGTATGGTGCGAGGTTTAGTTGTGCTTATGTGCGTATATGTATGTGTACAGAGATGATACGATCGTCCGTATAGCTTTAATACCGCAATTACGCTGGATCTAATTATTAACGCACTTACATGTGTGTCTATGTGTTACAGATAAGACAAGAGAAGCCGTATTACATTGCGGATCCGGAGGTAGACTCGCTGGTGAGTATTTCCTTATTTATTCGTCTGCATGTGTAAGCGACATATCCATTACGTTTCTCAATGTCATCGTCGCTCATCTATAACGTATAATGTTATTCGGCATGAGGCATTTCTAATCGCTCGTTTTCCCGTCACGGAGATCATTGCAAAATTCGTGCAAAATTCGTTGCGTTTAAAGAATCGCGAAATACGACTGACTCGTTTGGATGAAATATCGACGATTAATTACATATACATATAATTAAAAAAGAGGATGCTTCGAGCGAACTGGAATGCAAAACCGCGTTATCCGATTTAGCGGTGTGTAAATAGCGAGAAATCTCGTAGTCACGTTTCGTCTTCCCTGACGAGTCCGGCGCACGTCTAATCGCTCAATTTCATCGAGCGATCGCCCGTCGAGATACCCAAATACGGTCGGCCGACTTGAACAACAAAATAACGAGTCAGGAAGTAAGGTTACGACGCGCGAGTCAACGCCAGAGTTCCACACTTTTTTTTCTCCCAGCGAGTAGAATAATTAACGGAGCGTTATCGTTGCGCGCTTCCATCCGTCGTTATTCCGGTCGGAACACGAATTCGGAGTTTCACGAGGGCGGATACATTTATTATATGATATCTGGACGATAAAACAGTGTGTCCAACTGTCCAGAACAAACCGCCATATGCTACATTCTTTTGTTATTTCCTAAATATAGTTGAAACTATCTGCAATTATCCCAGATTTTTGCTTTATTAACAGATTGAGAATAAAAAAAAAAGAAATAAATGTACAGTTTCATTATTTATTAAATAAATGGCTACATTATGGTTCTACTGGATAGATACAGTACTGTAGCGAAAGGTCATTTTTAGCCATAATTTATGATTATATAATATAACAATAATTAAAGATCTAACTATATTGTATAGCATTGTTTCCATTGACGATTGAATGACCATTTTATTCGAACTTTGGCGGAACATAGAGGAAGAAATATTTTAGGCGACCCTTCATGTTCTCTGATCGAGATAACGGAGTGAAATGGGTTTTTTAAATAACTTGGAGCGTGTATTTTCTCGTCGGGCAGGAACGTGTACACGCGGCTTTGCGGCGATGGTCAGGGAGACTTAGGACCGATCCGCCATTATGGATTCCTCGAGGAGTCATTGCTATCTCTTGCCTTTATTGTGTTTTGTACGAGATTTTTCACAAAAAATTTGAAATTATTTAAAAGTGATTTCGATAAAATCTAATGTCACTGTTTTTTCTGGAATTTATTCACATACGCAAAAAGTTTTTGATATTTTTTTATCTTAAAAATAATGTCTTAACGCGTTAAAACGTAAGTATACCTGAATAAAAAAATGTATCGAATAAAATTTAATATACTTAACAAATAAATTTTAAATACGACAATTTAAATCATATTCAAAATGGGATTACGAAAAGTTAACAAGAATTTGATGAAATATTTGTTGGAAAATATTTAAATAATGTCACAGAATTGTATACAATATATACAATATGTACAAAAAGAAAGATTTAATTATAAATTGTAACTTTAGTGGGGAAAAATTATATCTATCATTTATATTTAAATTAATATGTATGTAGAATTAAATTTATCTCACGTTCTCTGTCTTTCAGAATCAATTAGTTACGTTTTACGAGAATATATTCGAAAAATATATATTTTTATTGGGGTTATATGTGGAGATCATACTTTTTATCGTCATTATTTTTGCGAAAATATTTTCGGCTTTTTTTCTCCATAGACAGTTTTTATTTAAACATATACGAGTACTATATTTCTCAAAATCGCATGTTGAGTTAATGCCGAATTGTTGTTATGCTCTTGTTTTGATTTTTTACATGAAAGAGAGAAAGATAGAATGGTAACGAGAAATGCATTTTGTTGAGCGTGTTCTCGCACTGTTGCCCACAATTTTTCGAAACGTCACGTCCGTTACCTGGCTTGTCACGACCGTATCGAGTCACAAATATTCGAGCAAGGCAGCACCTTGCGTTTACGGCTGTCACTGTCACAACTGTCGACTGACCTTATTTAAAAATATTAGCATAGATGTGTAGGAACCTGGATAATGTTAAAATGTTTTATTTATTTACGTGTAATACTAATGCACGTTGAGAAAAGAAAAAAAGTCTAAAATATCTAACATATAAAATTAATATTAATAATTGTTATGTAAAGTCTTAATAGGCTTTTGGAAATTTTTTAAATTAATTTTTTTTAATTTTAATTTATTGCTGTAATCTTTTTTCTTTTCCTTCTCTCTCTCTCTCTCTCTTGATGTAAGTATAAATCACATAAAAATAAGTTTCATCATTGATTTATGTCTTGATTTTTGTGTCATGAGGTCGAAAGTCCATCGACGTTTGCGTTATCTTTCGTGCCGATTGTGCGTGCATTGCTCTTGGCTATCCTCGACGCACATTTGCAAAAAGCCCTCCCTGGCAGGTGTTACTAGTAGTAAATCGAGGGAGTTTAATGGATTAGGCAGATAAAAATTGTCGAATCGTCTACCACTGGCGCAGCCAACCTGTCGCGATGGATCGCTGGAGGAACATCTCCTCGAAGTCGGTACACACACACACACACACAC
>NW_012130080.1:769972-775498 GCF_000143395.1 Atta cephalotes | reverse complement strand
ATGTATATAATGCCTCGCTGCGCCGGTATAGTCACCATGCGCGTTGTTGTTTACCGGTTGCCGTAGGAAGGCCGGCGGAAGGTGGCGTGGCTTCATTACGTCCGTGGCAAATCGCAATCTACGAGCAATGAGTTTCTATCGTAAAGAAGAGGCACGTAACGTTCGCGCTTTTTGCCTCGTCTCCACTTTACCCTCTTTCTCTCTTCCTTCCGCCGCCTTCCGTCCTTTCGACCTTCCGTTCTCTTCCTCCTCGATTCTCTTGAACTTCGGAGTTCTTTTCTTCTCCTCATCCTCCGGTCATCTTTCTTCTACCGCGTTCTCTATCTCCGAGACAAAGATCTCCCTTCTGTGCCAATCGAATGAAGCTTTTTGCCGATAATTTCGCAGAACGGAAAAGTCGCCGAGTGAGATTGCTTTCCGAGCCGAGTGTGGTGAGACTCTACCGTTTTCTTCGCTGATTGTTAGTGGTCAGTAGCGTGGTGAAGAGATAGTTCTGTCGGTTTTCTTCTCTAGTATTTCCATTATACATGGCTGAGTGAGCATGAAAGTGCTTCAAGTGCAGCAAATTCGGCGCAATTGTTGTCACTATGCTGTACAAAATCAATGCGGATAGAGAAAGTCGAGAACAAAATCCTTACTTGGATTGTTACCATATTTGATTACATTAAAAACTGATACTTACATGTGTACCAACGAGCATCTGTAAAAATAACTATTAACATGATTAATCCAATGTTTTAAGAGAAACAACGATATGTCTCGGTCCCTCAAATACTTTTCTGAATGGATTTCTTTAAATTAAAAAAAATTTTTTTTGATGTGTCGTGCTACAACAACGTGCATAGACTAAAATGTGACAGAATACTCATTAAAAAAATGATTTCCAAAATAAATGCACGAGGGTCTCTTGGAGCGGTTTCAGATGTCGAGGGAGCGACACGTACACTCTCAGACTGCTCTGCCGTCCACGTTCCAGTAAATCGTAGGGAATTTCCTGATGGTGCTAAACGGGGAAACCGCACGAGGAGACACCACGTGGGTGGACAGAACGGCGCGATGTCCCGGCTCCTTACTCCTTAGTACTTACGCGTCGTAAACGGAACAGGGGAAAGAAAGACGCGGCGAGACGTCGTGTTTCGCGCAACGGAAAGCGGTAAAGCGAGTAAAGCGAGCAATACGAAACTACGCGACGCGACGTGACGCGACGGGCCACTAAACTATATGTGAGGCTGTATGGGTGCAAAAGGAAGCCGATTGTGCAGCGAAGAGAGATACCGAGAGTAAGAAGTGGGGGAGGAAGAAAAGGATGGTCAACCCTTCTCGTGCACGCGCTTAAATAATATTCCCATTAGCATAAGCGAGAAATAAGCCAATGAGATGCTAATTGCCAGTCTTGCGTTTGGAGAATAATTATTATCGCGAGAGCATTCTCTCTGACCGGACCTCGCCTTCGTGATTTACTCGTGGCGCGGTGCGGTGCACGCAGGAGGGCGGTAAGAAGCGGCATTTTACACACACACACACATACGCGCGCGCGCTCATACACATGCCTAGTATAGTATATAGCTCCATTATTAATTTTTCAAATATTAATTGTGTAGCGCATATACATGTGTATACATGCTTGACGATTCGTCGATTTTCTTGTGCAACGCAGTAACCCGGATGTTGTGTAGTAAAGATTTCGTTTTGTAATCTCCCGGAAAGTAGTCAGTGGCAGTGTCAAATCTGTTCTGGGTAATAACTAACAGATACGGTTCCGATATCGCGAGATGAAATGTTTTCTTATCATGAGATTAATTTTAAACTATACTATGCCAATATATTGCGCTACGAGTGTCAAAAAGTATGTTTTTTTCTCTTTTTTAAAATTGCCCGCAATCTAAATCATTCATTGAAGCGCTGTTGTTCGGCGAGCACGATAAATTACACAACGTTTTTACATATTGCGTCAAATTTATTTTACATTTATTCGCATCCAACTTTTTTTTTATTTTTTATTTTTGATCGTGTAGAAATTTTTGAACCGTTGTGCATATGTTACATAAATTGTATCGTATATTTCAAAGTCCGAAATGTTTTCTGATAAAAAATTCAGGAGACTCATTAATCAATAAACTTTTTGATAAGATCAGAAGGGTATTAATGTGATATACAAATGATTTTTTACCGACTTTATAAAAGATTATTTTCGTGTGTTATTTAATAGAATTACATGGTCTCATGTAGATTTCATGTAGAATAACATGTAGTCACGTTATTTCATTGCATGTCGGTTAGAGGATTAAATAAAATTGCACGGAATGTGTGTACTTTGATTCGTGATATAAATCATAATCACGGAGAGTCAAGAATATGCGACGCAAATATCATGTGAGGATCGACAAGTTATAGTTATACCTTTAGCATCCTTTTCGCCGTATGCGTGATGTCGTGCCTTTAGCACGCGATTAGCGCGTGTTCTCAAGGCCCAATCGTTGCGCTGCGGGCAATATTATCGCTGATTATTGCAATTTTGTTGCAATCTCCGTCTCGCTACCGACGCAGCCGTCGTCATTTCTATCGGTACCAAAGGATCGTCGTCCGCAATCAGCGTTACTTTCGCGCAATTTCTGTACGGCAAGGGAGAGCGATCGACCCGTATCCATTGATTGAATCACCGTCGGTGCTGTTCATTATTTAATACCCGGATCCCGCGCGCGTTTCGAACCTTTCAACGTTAGCCCTAACGACTCTCAGTACGACGTTGAAAGAAGCGATTGTAATCGCGTGGTTAACGTTTTACGACCGCGTGGATTATATGTGTATTGTGGGACTTGCCAACACGCGGCCGCTCGCCTCTGCATTTCATTGTCAGTCGCGCGCGAATATTTTGCGAATATCACGCATTCCTCTAGTCTCTCTCTCTCTCTCTCTCAGTCTTTTACCGGACACCAGTATTTTCCTGAGACGCCTCTTCGCTCCCTTTCTCCTCTTCGGCCAATGCACAAGGCACAAGCATGGCGCGCTGATAAACATACCGCCGGAATGTATTCGGTTTTTTACTTTGCCCCAGCAGAAATATGTTGCTCTTATCTTCGCTTCGTGTATCCCGAGAAGTCGAGAAACAGGCGTGCCTCTCCCGACTGATGGACAAAAAGAGATATTTATCTGGTCTCTGCGCGCCGAGGTTCAGGAACGTATGTGCGTACTCGCCGGGCTTCTTCCGCCCACGCCAGGACCGTCTCACGCTGGTGGCAATATTATATTCTTGAGCGTTGTGACGTTCTTTTTTGCCACGGTGGTTTGTGAATTAGGAATAAAGGGCCCGAGTATGGCGGTACGATACGATGGTAGAGAGCGGGGGGTTCGAGTGCCCCGCAGAGACTTCTCCAACTCGAAAGGGAAACCTCGGCTCGGACAGGGTCGACTGTCGACTGTCGAGGGCGGAAAGAGAGAACCGTGGCGAATGTGTAAAGTATAATGTAACAGAAGGACTGCCGAAATGCGTAGCCACTCCGGTGGTCCTTTATGCACGTTGAGCCTTTCGACAAACGATGTGGTCAACTCGCGGTCTTGCAATTTCACTGTAATTTTTCGTGATACAATTATTCTCCAAGCAGAGCGAGTTAATCTGCCAACGTTCGAATCGAATTTTACGGATGTTTTATCACATGTGCTCAAATATATTTAGCTATTATATCGAAGGTAGCACGAGTAGGAGAATGTTACAAACTTTGATAAAATACAAAGTATGATTTTAACTGGATTTTAATTGGACTCGCACGTTTAAAAAATAAATGTAGAATGTATATATTATTAGTTGGCAGAATAATTTTCTTGAACAAATTTCTTTGACGTGACTAGATATCAAATATTAGCATTGACGATAGATATTACTCACTTCACAATCGGGAGGATTAAAATTCGGTGATACGAAGTAAAGCGCGTACTCGATCATTCGACTGTCGGGCGTCGATTATCGGTTGCTCAAGTACGTCAAATATTTAAGCAAGCCGTAGCGCATACGTCATCGGGCCGCGAGATGAGATTGCGTGTCGTCTAATAAATTCGGTATGTTGAAGCGCGACTACGAATTAATTAAGCATCCTTGAGCGAGCGTGTGGAGTGGCGTAGCATCTCGCGGCGTGACGTGGCGTGGCATCTCGAATAAAGTTTGTCACAAAAGCGTGAGAGACTCTTGAGCGCGTGTACTCGCTGTTATCGGTATGGGTCATCCCGTATCAATATTCAAACTGATTAAACTTGGACGTTTTATATCTATACATTGGATATCCGATAAGAGCAGACAAACATACGCGAAATCGAGCACGTGCCCGAATATATTGAAACACTTTAAGCAGTTTGCCGTTATACTCGCATACTCGCCTGCCCACTTGCTTGCAAGAGAAGTTTGCGAGCTCGTTAAGGCTGCCGGTTGTAAAGACCGGAAATGTTTTATTTATACGGCATATTTCGTGGTAGAAATTGATTTTATAATCCTCATGTGTGGCGGTAATTAGCGGCGGCGTCGACGGTGCATAACGCCAGGCAAAAACGACATTGTATCAGATGAATATCGTTGAATGGATTTCTCGAGTACGGCGAAATAGCGGCGTGGATGATACATATGCATGTTTCGTTCGGTAATTATTTGACAAGGAAATGAGAGACGGGAGATGCGGGATTAACGAAGAACAAGCGATTTGCAAGGACCGATCGGGTGACGATTAAGGACGATAAAATAATTTTCAAGCGAGGCGAGGCGAGGCGAAGCGAGGCGAGGCGTTTTAGTTGCCGCGAGGACGTCCCATGGTGCGCCAATGTGCTTTCCGAGGAGCATGTTTTACTCACGGGTTTATGTCGCTTCTGCGTGGAAACGACGATGAAAAAAAAAAAGAGAAAACTCATTCTCCCGGACTCGTTGTACCGCTCGTTAAGACGTTAATGTTGCCGAAAATATTCGCAAAAATGCAGGTGCACTTAAAGTTGGACGCTTTTTTTTATACATACAAAAACTTTCGTGTGTCTGTCTTTTTTATGGCACATCAACGATACGTAAGTTTTCAATGTTAATTACCTATGACCCATTTTAATTAAGATGTGAAAGAAAGAATTCATTATTTTAGTTTTTAAAGTGCTATTTATTTAACTATTTCGGCCATTATGCTTATCTTTCTTATTGCATGAACAAAAGAATAATTAAAATAATACAGAAAGACGATTGCTGTTTTGCTCAAAATATATCCTGGATATTATTTGCTGCGAGATGTTTTTGGCTCCGTTCGATTTTCTCGTCTCGTAATTGTCGACGAACGGTCGGAGTCAGCGGCCGAGGAATCACGCGACGCACTTTTTCTTCGTTTTTCTTCGTTTCCTCCGTTTATCCGGGCGCCCGTAGTGGTTCCTCGGCTCGTTTCGTGGTTTCTTCTTTGCCACACGAGCCCTTATGTATACATACACCACGGACCTTCTTTCTATACGGGACTTTGGGTTGGGTTATATTACGGCGGACTAGGCTTCTCTCTTTCTTTCTCTCTCTCTCTC
>NW_012130080.1:766002-768248 GCF_000143395.1 Atta cephalotes | reverse complement strand
AGAGAGAGAGAGAGAGAGAGAGAGAGAGAGAGAGAGAGAGAGAGAGAGAGAAAGAGAGAGAGAGAGAGAGAGCCGAGTAATCTAGGGAAGAGAACGCTTATTTCATAAATTATTAAACATCGATAAGAGTCATCGTTCATATGATGTCCCTCGTTAATAAGTGATATAATTAACAATCATTCATTAGATGTACTCGCGCATATAAGTTCAAAATGTGACAATTCTCGTATCCACATGATGCAATTTATATTTTGCCAACATGTTTTGTTCGATATTATGGACTTAATACGTGTCACGCATCGATTGATTTGCTGTTCATTCTTGAGTTATTTGAGAACTTACGGTATATTGGTCCCGACGTGTCGCCTTCCTTGCTCACATTTCTGGACTTGTGTACCTAGATTAGAATCGATTCAGATTATTTCAGGTTAATCGTAACATCATACCATTTCGCAATGTATTTGAGACTCACCTACACTTCCTCGGTACTCAACAATCTCATGGGAATCAAGGCGATTTCATTAACAGTTTCATGTGTCTTCAAGATTATTAGATAGAGCTGTATGCTTTCCATTTTACAGAGAATCGGAGAAATTTCAGTATGCACGTTTTTTATTTCTCTAAGCATGTCCGCGAATTATTTCTATTACAATTCAAGCGCAAAATCGTTTCAAGATTTACTATATCTTTCTCGATTTCCTACCTTTCCATATTTGATTATTTCTTCGAACTTTCTTTTTCCCATATATTTGGTTTTACTTTCCTTTCAGACAACGAGGACAGGACACACACCCGATGGGGAACAATTCTCGTGCGAATTCGTAAGAAATGTGCGAAATGTTTGTTAATTAATTAGGTTTTTTTGAATCAATAACGTTGTTAACGTTTCCCTCAACGTTATTGCGTTTATACATATGCAATACAATTTTACGAATTTTTTTCCACGCGGACGAATGCCCAGCCCTCATACACAGTCGACCATTCACTCTCGTTTGTCTTGTCTCTCTCTCTCTATCTGATGATCTCTTTGGTAGTCTCACTTTCGCTCTTCAGTCGCCATCTCGTTCCTTTTTTCCGCCGTCGCGCGCGTATGCGGACTAATTAATATGAGCTGTATACGAGCCCATCTGCCGGGCACAAGGTCCACCTATACGGGTACCGACCTGACTACGCGATATAACGATCTCATCAAGGTCGTATCACGACTTCACCGTACTTTGCTGGACTGGAAGTGTTGAAAACGACCGGTATATTACGCCCCAAGATTTATACTGCGCGGCCGAGATCGAATTTAATTTCCTCAAAAATCGTTTGCAATCAATTATAAGATGCTAATCGTGCTGCTTTAACGAACCGCATCATGGAACGGATTGACCTGCCATGCGAATTTTTTTATTTATTATTATCTTTTAACCTTGATACTTACTTTAATCTCAAAATTTACATTTATATTAATAATGACAGTTATGTGTATACGTTCCAATTATAAAAGAACGTTGGCAACGCGTTATTTAATATATGGACGTATAATGGAATCGATTGGCATAAAAGTGGGGCAGTAGTGTATGCCTACATTTACGTCACTGACAGTATCCATGCAGTTAATTTTATCAATCTAAAGAATGGCGTATATTAATTGGGAACTCTGCCGACAAGTGCAATATACATTCTTTATTATTTGCAAGAGAAATGAACGAAGACATTTCTTGATAATTTCATTATTGACTTTCTATCGTCCACCTTATGCAATGAATGGATTAATATATTTTTTCTTATTAATGCGTTTAATGTAAGTTTCTTTTTTTAATAAAAAACTATTATTTTTCGCATTTTTAATCCATGGAATGATTTGAAATATAATTTTGAAATTGAATTTATTATTGATGAAACTTTTCGATCTTTATTCTAAATGAATAGGTGATCTCGGATGTTCACGAAATACCTATGAGTTCTCACCAGATGTTTGGAATAGAGTAGTACAGTATTCGCAAGGTGCGAAATCCCGACGCATTCTCATTTACACTTTCGTACATGTGCATCGCGTATTTCGCGTATATATCACGCATTCGGTACAACATGCATCACACGTCACGGTGTAGTGACACTTGAGTGGAAGCAACCGAGGAAAAGAAAGGTAAAAGAAAGCAACCCACACGGTGACGAAGGAACGAAAGAGAGAGAGAGAGAGAGAGAGAGAGAGAGAGAGAGAGAGAGAGAGAGAGAGAGAGAGAGAGAGAGAGAGAGAG
>NW_012130080.1:761028-765842 GCF_000143395.1 Atta cephalotes | reverse complement strand
AGAGAGAGAGAGAGATTCAAAGTAGGGGCTCCCTTCATCATCGGGCGTTGCTTCCGACTGCGTCGTCCCTGTCGGCTTATAAATAACACCATCTCCCTGTTTCTTCGTGTGTTTCTCAGTTTTTCTTCTTCCTCCGCTTCTTCCTTCTCCAACTCGGCCTCCCCTGCCTGGGAGATACTTGGCTGCTCGGCAAGCCTAATTAATAACACGTGATGAGCGATCGTGGCAAAACCTCCCGAGCCGAAAGATCGCAAGCGGAGCAAGAGAACCGACGAAGAGAATATAAGAGAGAGTGAGTGACGGGAGTGACGTGGCCTGGACTAGACATCACGAAGAGCTTCATTCGTGATAGTTAGAGATACTGCAGACAACCGTACTGTTGTGAAAGATCTACACACTGAAAAGACAGTGAATACATTATTTATATCTCGATGAAATTAAAAATTTTCTTGCTTAACTGTTACAAGGAAACATAGAGTCGTAACCAAAATAATTCGTTGTGATCAATAAAATATGATAAAGTATGCTTTGAACTTTATATTTAGCTCATACTTTTTTATTTTAATAAACTTTTTTAATATTTCTTATAATTTGTGCAAAGTCTTATGTCAGTATGAAGGATATTCGTGGTGTTGTTCTCACACGATATATAGAGTAACATATGCACGAGAGAGGGCTCGTGCTACGTCGTGGTAACTACGTCGTTATTGGTCGGGGAAGCAACAAAACCATCGGATATAGAGAACACATTGTATATAACGTCGAAGGCGAGAAGGAGAGACGAGAAACACATCGTGGCGAATCGTTTCCTCGCACCATCTCGCGAAGGAGCACCCGGGTGTTCTGTGTTGTGTGTTCGTTACTGGACCGATACCATCTTCGCTTTTTCTTTCCCGCTTGTTCCTCTCTTTCTCTTTCCCTCTCTATGCTTCATTGCGTTTTTGTTTCTTTTCTTCATCTACTCTCGCCCTTTCCTCTTTCTTCTTTGCTGTCTGTTCGTCGACGAGGAGGAGCCCTGAAGTGTCGAAGACCTGATACATATTCCTTTGACGCTGAGCTCACGGTCGTGTACAATATGGACAATTGTTCTTTATTTTATTAGCAAATTCACAATTTGTCGCTATATATCTTATAATAATTTCAATATCAAGCGAATCAATTTCCAAATAGAGTTATTTGCAATACTTTCGTAAGTTTTGCATGCAATATTCATAAGCTTTATTTTGACGCACGAATATTTTTTTGTTGTTATCGTTGCTCTTATTTTGTCTAAGTCATATATTAGTAAGGAAACAGTATATAATAATAAATTTTTAGTAAATATATAAGTCTCATAATCATATCCGTTTTATTACACGCGAAATGTTTTTTTACCATTTATCCCAAGCTTCGAAATGCATTTTGGCGAGGTGATATCTCGTCCGCTTGCCATTCATGGTAGTTACAGACTCGGCGTTATACCTGCCTCGCTTAGAGCGTATCCTTCCATGGCGAAAGGATGATGAGGAGGTAAGAGGTAGTTGGTAGGCCTCGGATGAGTTCACTATCTCAGAAGCACTCATCGCGACCGCTTCGTTATCGGCCCTGTAGAATCATAATGGACCATAATTGCATAAATATAATGTTAATTAACAATTAAGATTGCCGCTTTGCCTAATTGAATCGCCGCTTCTGCTGTCTCCGAAAGAAAACGACGTTGCCGCAATGTACGGTCTCCTCTTCACATAGAGATTGCACAGGAGAATCTCGGGGTGGCCTTAAACGTTAATGGCGTATCGGAAAATTATACCGATGATCCTTCCGAGGACACACTTTCGATACCGCGAATACATCTAAAAAAGAAAGGAAAAAAAAGGAAAGAAAACAATTATTACCTTTCGATGTCACACCGACTCGCTTATCGAACTTTATATTCTGGTATTTTTCTTCTAAACGTTGCGATAGACATATGCATTGCACGCACCGTGCATTGGAAACATCACGATTTTTTTCGGTAATAAGTTTTTTATTATTTTTTTTTCTCTTTTGAAAATTTGGAAGAATAGAAATTATTAATCGGCGATTAATGAACATTTTGCCGTCTTCTTATATTTCTATGATCATTTATCCGTGATATCGAAAACCATGTATGTGTATGTTGCGCGAATTCTGTACGACTGGGTTCAAATATGCAATTAGCGAAATGCAGATGCAATAATAATGAATTCCCGTTAATAACCGTCGCGCCACCGCAACTATCGCTGTCTCACCGCAACGATGATATCACGACGGAAGAGATAAATGAAAACACGAGCGTGCAAATAAAAAATAAAGGTTGAATCCGCGCTGGAGAACTGTGACCGTCGATCTGTTGCCGAGTTACCGTTGACGATGCAGCAGCGTGTGGTTAAATCATGTCTGCTTCAAGTTCCTTCTACCCTATCGTCTTCCTCGATCCTTGCAGCCTTCGTCATTTCTTTTCCTCTTCGAACCATCCTCTTACCATCCAATATCTTTTTTCTGCCTTTGCGTTCGGCGAATGTATTTTATTCAATTCTTTTTTTCTCATTTCAGATGGTTCAGGCGATTCAAGTCCTCCGGTTTCACCTCCTCGAGCTCGAAAAGGTGAGTATCCTTCACGTCTGCATTATAAGGCTCATAATGTTATTATCAATCCAACTGTGGGTGCGATTCGTTACTATAATCAACTATTCCTTCATTATCTAATATCGTATCTATATTTTTTTGTCGATTATCGGATAAATTTTTGTTTAAAATTGTTTTTTCTTTATAACTAATATATTTTATTTTAACATCTTAGAAAATGTTATTTATTCAAAATTATAATAATTATTATTTTTAATTGAATGTGTGTGTGTGTGTGTGTGTGTGTGTGTGTGTGTGCGTGCGTGCGTGCGTGCGTGCGTGCGCGTGTGTGTGTAATTTTAGAAATATTATTAGTTTATATATAGTCTTCTCTGTAATTATAATTATAATTTCTTCTGTTTAAAAATTTTGCGTAAAAATCATGTGTGTGTTGCTGATACAAAAAGCAGTTTTCTACTTAAAACTATAATGTAGTGGTCGATTGGAAATTCTCGCGATCGGTCTTATTGTGAGAGATTACCGCGCCCGCCTGCCAATAAGTTGCCTTTAACATCTGAAAAACGACTGTTATGATTGCGGGGGCAATTTTCCGTAATTGCGGTGAAAGCTTGACATCTACGGTGTATTCGTCGAGCTACGACGCGAACCGACTCTACACATAAGTGGAGTCATTTTGTTGTCCAATGGTTGGATGGCAGCAGACGCTTTATCAACTTTGCAGTTGTTTGCTTTAGAACGGTAGTTGTCCATTTTTTATTTTTTTCATTCTTTTTTTTATTTGTCGCAACACCTTGTCTTCTTTCCGATTGACGAAACGAAATGACAATATGCGCCAATTTTTTTCTTTACCAGCTGGTCAGTCAGGACAGCGTGGAATTACATATAAACGGCCATATAAACAGTGAAAGTGAGACATCTGTTGAGGAAAATTCCAAGACCATAGACTTTTCATCAGCGATGCGAACGAAAGAACTCTTGACTGCAATGGTTACTGTGTTTTACAAGATTCTGCGCATTTCCTTTTTCTTTGCATTGTTGGCGAGAAAGGTAGGCTAATAGAGCTCTCCCGATGCAACGCGCATTGATTTTTCGATAGGTTCTCGCTCTCTTTTCGGACAAATATGTTCGCAGGATACGAAAGCTGGTTTGGTTTACTTAGACGTTTTTGTGGTGATATTTTATCATACAAAATAGCGGACATCCATAGCATTTTCATCGAAATGGCAGCTGACGTGGCGGCAGCCATTGGCCGCCGTGCACTCTCGAGACCTCTTCGTGATGCTTCGCTGTCGATCGGCCCTCTCACTCGTCAGGTTCGATCGCGCGTAATTTTATAGCATTTTTTTTCGATTATAGCGATCACATTATTATAATGCCGCACTACCCGCGGCGGATTCAAGTATCTTCGATGCGCCAAAGTCAGCATAGTCCCATGAAGATTTATATTTATCCATGACGGAAAATTTTGGCTCAAGTTCCACTTTGGCGTCATGACGCAAATGGAATACGTATCAGTAAAATGGAATCAGATATAATATGAATTTTTGTTTTTGCAATTTTGCATAAATACGCGACATAGCACGTCTCTCAGATTAGATGGAAAAAGGCATTAAGTTAGAGGATAAATCATCGAATGGTGTTCTGCCTTCGTGTCGGCTTATCTGCATCAAGGCAAATGAATTTACTAATTGGAGCTTGCTCGAAATTACAGCGACGTTTCAGTTTATCGCGATAACACTTATTACTCGTTAGCTGTGCCTCTAAATTTGTTCTCGTTAATGGAAGTACACGATTAAAGAAATTAGCAGACGCGCGAGATAACATGGGTGGCTGCGGGTGTATTCTTTAAATGCTGGAAATGATATTGACATATTATCAATTCCGCGAAAGTACTCGATACTCGATATTCGGTTACCAGTGTGTATAAAATGGGCTTCCTCATGTGTGTCGAATCCCTACTCCCGAAGTCTGTAGACGAAACGCGGCTTGGCACGCCATCGATGGTAACGGAGATTGAAACGTTTCTGGTCCCCGGGGCCTCTTCTAGACAAGACGAGACGAGACGCGAACGAGTGGAGCGGAATGCAGCGGGCGCGATGAAGAAGATTCCATAAATATCTGTGCTCGAAGTGGAGGAGAGAAAGACGAACGGAGAATGAGATAAAGAGAGAGAGAGAGAGAGAGAGAGAGAGAGAATGCGAGAGCGCAGCATAGAGAACGGGAGAGAG
>NW_012130080.1:753253-761008 GCF_000143395.1 Atta cephalotes | reverse complement strand
CCTTCCTCTCTCTCTCTCTCTCTCTCTCTCTCTCTCTCTTCGTCATTTTCTGATGGTGCAGTCGTCTCTTTTTCTCCCTTTCTATCATCCTACTCGCGTTCTTCTCTTCTTCCATCGTAGAACTCCGGACAACTGCTTCCCGTACACCGGTTAGAGAGCGGTAAATTTCTTATGGGATATTATGGCGTACACAGTGCATACCAACGGGATTCGTACGGGTACAACACGCGACCTCCTCCAGCTCATGGACGTGCCGCGTACGGAACTGGTTCTAAACCTATGCTAGCGCACGTCGCTCTCTCCTGCTGGAATATCCTTGTGCTTCTACACGCATACGTACGTGCCATAGGAACTTTTAGATATTTCTTACCACGGAATCTTGACGAGACGCTATGGAAATTAAATCTTAACTGCCTCATAACGAGATTTTTATATGTAGACGTTTCTTATAAATTTATTCAAAAGATAACATACATATCACAAGTTTATATGTAGAGTTCGCTGAGATTTTTATTAGAAAGGCTACGTGGATTATCTAGTTGGAAAAAAATTTTTGAGTTTCTCATCATTATCGACATCGCAGTGGAAAGGAAAGGAAGCGATGACCCCGATCGTTCGACATGCACACCCGGTATATAGATATCCTGTGCGTGCCGTAAGGGTGGTCAGGTTGCGAATCAGGCCACGAGAGAGGGAGACCGAGACAGACACCCCGAAACCTTCATTACCTTCGGCTTCAAAGGAGCCCATTGTGCCGTAAATGGGGTTCCCCGTGTTCCTTCTTTTCTACTCTCTCGCTCGTATGTACCTTGGATCCGTTCCATTCTTCGGCGTTTGCCTTTCTGAGAGTTCGTGAAGAGGTAAGGTAGGAAGGAAGAGGCGGATGTAAGATAGGGAGACGTTTACCCGTTCTTTCCTTCGTTTACGTAAATTTTCGAGCAATTTCGAGACCGAATGAAAGACGACCGAGGTCCGTACCGAGGTCTTTGAGTTCGTATAATGTCACAGCGCTCCAAGTACTCTCTTTCCTTCCATGACAACAGAGTGATCGAGAAAAAGGGAGAATCGTTTAAATGTTCTCTTTCAATGGAAAACTGGTTTCGGAATAATTAGTCTCTCTTCATCTTTGAAACGATGTGTAGACACATGGAATAACGCGATGTAATAGATAATAAATTTTTAATTTCTATCTGTGTACTTCCGTGTGTGTGTGTGTGCGTAGTTTATTATTATTTTAAAGTAACTACATATATTAGTTATATGTGTTACGCTATATGTGTTACATTCTTCATATTGTTAAAATTTTGAATAAAATCAAAATTAGGATTCTTGTAATAATATTTCGATGGAGATCTGAATTTTAATTCAAAATCTCGTGCGCGCTTGCCATGAGAAAATATTGTCGAAAGCAATCGACTAATATTCAATAAGGCAATTCGATTAAAGAGATGTCTTTGCAAAAGCCATTATTGCCATGAAATTATTAGGAAATAGCTCTATGAAAATAATTTTTGAATTAGTCAATTGAATCTTTTGTGATATTTTTACATCATTATTTTGTTCTTTTATTTAAAAATTTTTTATTAATATTCTATTACTTATTTAACTTTTTTCAAATAATCGCGTAAACGCGATGACGATGACTGTTTTATTCACGCGATTAATAACTCAAGAAGCAACCGGAAGATGAAATTACTCATCGATTTCGAGTAGTTATCATTTCCGTTTTCGCTCGAGAACATCGATGGAAATAGTATTATCGCAGCTGTTTAAATCTTTAATCGCAGCGTCCTTACTAAAAGTTTAATCCGATCGATACTAACCCTCGATTCGAAATTGAATCGTAATTTAACTTGTGCTAAAACTTTAAGCAGCATATTCAGATCTCGAGGACTATTTTCGTATGGCATCCAATTACGGACGTAGAGCGGGTTTGCAGCCCGAAATTTGTTTCGATCGCCTTCGTTCGCCAGATAACGGGCCACTTTGTCGTATCGTGCACTACACGAGATATTCTCGGACAGCATTCTCTCTCCGAAAAGATTGGACCTAACTACATTGTCCTTTTGCTATTTCGATGACCGCCAAAAGCGATCTCAGGGAAAAGGGAGATGCAAGCGATCGAGCGTCTCGTCATATCGCCGGGGACGACCTCCCTATACCCTGTATCAGTTCCCTCTGAGATCATCGTCCACGGTATATAGGATGACGCGATTCAATGGTAGGATAGATTGCAAAAATTCGCGTGTTCCAAGGCGATCGTATCATGTTTTATGTCATAGTTGAAATTTCCATCAGTTATTGAGCTCCTACTATATCCAGGACATTTCTCTTTCGAGATGTAATTAAGTTTTACTTATTAGAATTAATCTGATAAATTAATATCTTTTCACAAATATTTTGATTTTATTTCATCTTTCCTACAAATTATTATTCTTTATTTTCTTAAAGTTGATCATTTACGCAATTTGTGACAAAATTGAAATGTATTTCTAAAATTCTAAAAGAATTGTTGTCGAAATCAAAGCGCAAAGGATTGATTCGATGCGTTAGACAGTAAAAAAAAAGGAAACTTTTTCTTTAATTTTTTTTCCAGTGAGCATTGTCGCTCGGTTCGACTCGACTCCCAGTGGATCAAATTCTAACCAGTTTAGCATTATAGTCGCTGTCCTTCGAAGTCCTTCGTCTCTTTCTATCCGCCCTTAGATTCCTGTTAAAGAGAGAGAGTTTAGTCATCTCGAGGAAGGTATTGTGTTACTGCATCGCGGTGATACGTCGAGGCAAATAGCGCAGGAAAAAAGTTGGTGCCGCAATGGAAGAAGCGCAGTCAATGGACCGGAGGTTGTCGCATTATCGGTCTGGATGAGAGGCCTCTTAGTTTTGAAGACAGGTAAACGAGCGTGACGAATGTTCGCCGATCGATGCGAAATACATCGTCGTTTTGTAGTGACTTCGCATAATGCACACGATCGCATAACGATCTTATTGATCACTCCTAATAACATCGTCATTGAGTCACCTTTTGCAAGCTAAATGAAAACGATTTGATAATCTCGCAATCTTATCCGATACGCAAAATGTTTGATTAGACTAGTGATTTCTTTGCAATATCGATTATCACGAGCATCAAGTAAGTTTCTGTATATCTTCGTTTATCTCTGTGTAGACGGTGTACGTTGATTTACCTTTCTCGCTTCGAGCGATCAAGAACGAATTTCTCGTTGTTTAGTTTCTTGGTCGATCAGCAGGGGAAAACCCAATTGTAAGTCTTTTCGCATGCGCTTAATGGGTGATATGTGCATTGTCCTACGTTCTTGATGCACGCTACCATTGGACGGTGCCGCCTACGGCAAAGATGGCCGTCTTCTCTATTATATATAAATGCTTAATAAGAGTATTATAAGTGAGCTCTAGGCCAATAGAGATGGGTAAGGTAATGCGTGCAAGGTAGCCCCGGGAACGAAAAACGATGGAAGAGAGAGGGTGTACGTTTGCGAGAGCCGCAGCTTCATAATATCTCTACTCGCCGACGATTTACATATAACAAGATAACGAATTTTATTTGCTTTTGCTTATATAATACGTTTATTCTAAACGAAATCAAGGAGGCGAATCAGGCAAAAGGATAGAGAAAGAGACGAAGGGGGAGGGGGAGGGGGAGGGAGGGGGAGGGCTGGAGGATGAGTCGAAAGGGGAACGGAGGAGGATCGGCTATCCTATAGGCCTGTCAGGCTTCATTTGCATACATAACATTCTGGTCGACTGGACACCGGTCAGATCTCCTCTCTGTCTCTCTTTCTCTTGCGCTCCTTCTATACATTCGTTGCATCGGTTTCTTTTCAGCTATCAGAGGCCGCTTCCACGGCCTCGAGATGCGCGCACAATCCTTCTCCTCCATCTTCGTGTATCGATACGCCGCGCCGCATCTCCCTTTTACTTTTTATTTCTTTTCCTCTCTTTCTCTCCTTGCGTCTCACACCACAGTAAGACTCTGCATCAGTTGGATCCATTCGATGGAACCTATCTATTAATCATTTCCGGCGGTACGGTTAATCAGCCGCGTCCTGTTGGAAAGTATCTTTTGGAAAACGGTATATCTTGGTTCGTCAATGGAGAATCGATCTAATTGGTTCTTGAGTCTTCTTCATGACTAACGAATGTTCTTTCTTTTTTTTCACATTCCAGGTGCACGAGCTGTGCGACAACTTCTGCCACCGGTACATCAGCTGCCTGAAGGGCAAGATGCCGATCGACCTCGTGATCGACGACCGAGAGAGCTCGAAGCCACCCGAGCTGGGTAACGGTCTGGACGGCAGCGGACCCAGAAGCACCGCTGACAGCACCAGCCACACGGATGGGGCCAGCACGCCGGACGTCGTGAGTACCTCACCATCGTCAACGACTTATTATCCGCACGACGCGCTCACCCCCCACCATCACCATCACCATCACCACCATCACCATCACCAGAATAATAACAATAATAATAGTAATCACGCCGGAATCGGCAGTACCGCCACTACCACCCCCTTGCAACTGAGCAACCAAAACCAAAGCCAAAACCACCACCCTACGCCGCAGTCGAACACCACCACTACTACTGCTATTACCCCAAGTAGCGCCGCCACAACTCCCAACTCCCTAAAGCGTTCGCACCAACAGATGATGATGGCAGCCGCGATGGCCACCTCGCCGCACGCAGCCGCATCCGCGCCCCCAGCGCACGCGCACGCCGCCCTCGCCGCCTACCACAGCATTAGCTCGGCCGTTTATCCGTGCTCGTAATAGACCACGCGACTTTCGTGCCGATTTCGCGAGATCTCTTCTTCTTCTCCTTCTTCTTCTTCTGCTTCTCTCTTATTCCTTCTGCGACATTATTCTTCTCCGTAATTCTATCTCTTCTTTTTGCTATCGTTTTTTGCTACTTCGTCTTCTTTATCTGGTTCATCTAACGTCGAACGTTCGATCGGATAGATGTGACTAGGATGATTATACGTAAGTATAGCACCGTTTCTTCAGGATCGGTCGTGCTCACGATCGATTCCGTCCGTCCTTTAAGAAATGATTGATCTCTCTTTGATAAAATCAAAAGTGACCAGTATGTCGTGATAGTTGAATCGCAACTAACAGTAAGTTGGGTCGGAGACATTCTCTGATTTGCCTTCGCGGCGAGATCATACACGCGTGGGAGTCGAACACACGAGTCTATGCCAGGGCAAACGGGTCTGTATACTCTATAGGAAGACGTACCTAGCACCTGATCGATGTTAAAACGCGTGGGTAGCAGCTTCTAGAGTTCTATTAACGTTCTCGACCTTTCCAGAAGGAAGAGAGCGTTGAAGTAGGATATGCTAATTCGTAGGCCCTTTGCGAGCTAGAAAGGATCTTGTATTGTTGGATCGGCGCTACTTGTTGGAAATCTTTTAGTATATTTCATTTCCATAGGTGTTTCGGATTGCTCCGCGAACAGAGAATGAATTTTTTATACTTGATATTCGGCTTGTTTTGAGTTCATTAATGCTGTCTTCTTTTTATTATTTTGTTGTTTATGCATTGATTACTCGAAACTGTAGAATTTATTTATTTGTCATATTTTTTATGTTTAGTCTTATAAAATATTACTTGTACTATTAAGATACATTTTGATAAGATTTGTTAATATTATGCCTAAAAAATTGAAAAGAGAGGAAGAAGGAAATTGGATAGAAGACTTTGGTTTTAATAAATTCGGGTGTTAGAGATCCATTGTCTTTTTCGATTCGTCAGGAACATTCTGTTTTTTTTCCAACATTCTCATATACTTCTTGTGACGATTAAGAATACTCTTCATTAATTTATTTTAGGTTTTTTTAGGTTTTTATACAACTGTTTCATAGATTCGACACGAATTCGATTACATAAGGTTTCGTTTCGTAGCGTGGTAGAAGAATGTTTCTAAATTTGTTTCATGGGAAAAGGGAAGTAGCGGTAGGTCCGTTGACACCGGATCTCATTCGATTTGCTTTTAAAACATATTCAGAAATATTCTCGCCCGAAACCTCGCCTAGGAAATCAGTCGTAATGGGCTATTATCGGTGTGAGAGTGCCGAATGAGCTTGTGGCTGGTTCGCAGCCTTATGCAACCAATTCTGTGTTTTGCTCTTCGTGTGGCCGGGACATTGTCTGTTCTATTTATCTGCTATCCAGTAGTTATCAGAAGTAACGAAATATGCGGTTCGCGCGCGTAAACTTCTTCGAGAATGAAACGTTCGTTTCATCTCGCACTTCTTTTTTTCTCTCACTCTCTCATAGCCTTCTCTCCTGTCTCTCCTTGAAGGTTTCTCGCGACATGGCACGATGGACGGGACAGACATGCGAGATATTTGTATAAAAGAGCAAGCATTGGAGGAGGAAGAGGAGGAGGGCGCGTTCGCGGTCTCGTGCGAGAAACGTCGTCAACGAAGTAGGTCGCTGAGTAGCTAGAGATAGGGTGGCTAGAGAGGCGCGAGAAAATCGAGGTAGAGCGGTTTCACGGTTCGTAAGCGGTTTCAGTTCGAATAAGGCAATCGAGCACAAGAGAGGGGGAGAGAGAGAGAGAGAGGAGGGGGGAGGGGGGGGGAGGGAGGTAAGAATACAACAATATACGCGAGTATTACTTTGACGTCACGTGTCAATGAAACCGTATCAGATGTAATGGAGAAAGAGACAGTCGATTATAACTGAATCGTAATTATAGGAAGGATGAACAAGGCACGAATAATTCGTATGTCGGTGTTCCACTTTTTCTTCTTTTTTATTTTCTTATTTTTTAATTTTTTTTTTTTAACACCGTTACTGATCGCGATTTATATGCGGGACGCTACGTAGGGACGAGAGCACACGCGCCTCAGTAGCTAACAGCTTCGATGCAGCGCGCGTTGGATGATGATCGATACTATCGCACGCGGTAGGCGTGTTTACGACAGACATTATATCGTCTACGCGGCGTCTACTTTCTTTAGGTAGCTTCTCGTGGGCGTATACGCGCGTATCTTTCTTCATTGCGTCGTGGCGTCCATCTTCCTCGATCGAAATCATAGTAACGAGGACGAGTTAGCTCGGAAAACCGATATCGATTAGATTCGTTGGTATTAATCGTGATTTGGATATACGTAATAGGATTAAGCCTCATAGAATGCGTCACAAAAAGAATAAGATGAATTTTATGTCTATTTTTAAACTGAACGATCGGAATAACTTAGGGATCGTGTGTAAGGCGGAGAGCGAATGAGAACGCGAGGCAGCGAGTTATTATAGCGTGTGTGGATCGTGTTTAGCGAAAACGTATAGAGTATAACAGTTAATTTATTGCGAATTTTTAATTTGAGGTTACCGAGAATTGACAACATAATGTGTTTAAGATAATGAGACTGTGAAGAGTTTGTCGTGCAACTGATGTAGTAGACGAATTGCAAAATTTCTTAAGTGAACTTGCGCAGGTGTGCGATCGGGATCGAGTTGAGCGAAAGTAATATAAGAGAAGTTATATGCATAATATGAAATCGAGAAATGTGACGAATCCGAGAATAAAGAAGCAATTAAGATCGTGCGTAATCAAGTTAATCGGTTATCACTAGGTCTCGGTACTCGTAACTAGGGAGTTGTGTGAGGTACAAGTCCTGATCGGCAGGGCGCGCGAGGTCCACCCCCATTTCCCGTACTTAACCTTTGTATCTTATATATATATATATATATACATATATATATATATATATATATATATATATATATATATAG
>NW_012130080.1:747374-753233 GCF_000143395.1 Atta cephalotes | reverse complement strand
GATTGAGTCCTTCTGCTGGTGCCTCACTATCAAAGAATATCCTAGGGAAAATTTCTTTTTTAATATTGATGTTTGCTATAAAAGCGTTATCAATATTGATGTTTATCAGTATACGTGCATAAATGGAAATGTGTATATAATTGACCCGTTATGCGTCGGAGGCAGAACCGGGTGTAACACACACACACACACACACACACACACACACACACACACACACACACACACACACACGCACGCACGCACGCACGCGCACACGCGCGCGCAGACATATATACATATATATACACATATTTATGCACATGCACGCGTGCACGATGTGTTATTTTCGCCGAATGAAGACATCGCGTGTATTCGTGTACATCGTTATAGCAAAACACGGAACCACATACGTTCGCACATATGTTGTGAGAACATATGTACGAATAAACGTCTTGAAATTTTACTTGGGAATAAATCCAAGATTACATTTTTAACTCTACACGACAGGTACGTAAAAATGGATACTATATGCGGGGCACCAGATTGAAGGGATAATTTTCAAATCTAAACGCGATAATGATCTTCTCATTAAGATCATTATTGCAAATAAATGCAAGGGTGTACGGAAAATGGGTAAATGGGCTTCGGCACCGGTTGATTGGAACCCTAGTTACGAGTGCCGAGCTTAGGGCCGAGAGGATTATGAGCCTCTTGGCTTTCATTAGGCATTGTTTAAAAAAAATGAGACAAGAATGAAAACGATATAAGGAAAATGAAGAAAGAAATACGAAAAAGAAAATGACAAGAGTTACATGAGAGAAATACATAGAAACATTTTTTCCGTTTTTAGATCACGACAAAATATGGAAGTGATTTTGACGATCGATTATTTCTGCGCGGAAACTTTTATAAAATAAACTTTGATAAAATTGAATAATATTGACTATTAAATCTATAAGTCGATTATTATACGTTTTGTTATATAACCTAAGCCGATAATTTTGTCATATAAATCAAGAATTTTTATGATTTATAATCGAAATTTCGGAAAAACTATTTTTATTGTTTCTTTTTAAGTGCCGTGCTTAAATGATTGATTCGTGATGGATAATTTTATTATGCGTGTAGGATCTTCGAATAATGACGAAATAAAACAGAAAACTTGTTGTATGAATTGCATATAAAGAAGATAAATTTTGTGCTGATATGAGAGTAAAATTAAAAATTGCAGAAAATAACGTGAATACTTTGTGCCATAGATTGCAGTGTGCACGCGTTCGCACCAAGACTGTGTACTTAATTAAGTACTAATAAAAAAAAGATGAGTTTAGCATGTAACTCGGACATGGAATATTCGATATTTTTAGCGCTCATGGAAACTGTTACCACATAATCAAAATGAAAAATACGTTCTTCTTTTATTCCATCTACGCTTTTCATTTTTATTGAAGAATAGTATGATATCGTGGAAATAATGTGATGTTTTATCGCGTTTCAAATTTTATAATATTTTTTTTTACGTCATGCGTTTTGTTTCTGCGTATATTTTTTGCGATTTTGTGAGAAATTTGTTCGATGAAAAATATTCGTGGGATGGTCGGTTCGTGTCTTGCACGACATCCGACGATTATTTTTTATTGCGACGCGAGATTACGAGGTAGAGAAAGTGAGAAGAAGGGAGCAGATTAGTTTTATCAAGATTGCATAAAGCAACACACGGTACCACCTTTTTCGATCTCGCGGAGCAAACCCGCGGATGTATACATTTGTTAATGATACCGTCACGTGATATGGTTACGTTTTTGTTTCGTATTGTTTCTGTAATTGTTACAATGTTTACGTGGGATACGTGCACGGTACACAGATGGAGACGGCGCGAGAGAGACACAAAATGCAAACGATAGAAACGTGGAATATATTAAAGCTCTCAATTTACGCGATACGTTTAAACGTCACTATGCAGAACGTGAACGAGGAAGCCGATACCGCTGTGTTTAACGTAGCACATGCATTTAACACGCGGAAGAGATTACTTCCAAAAGACATTGTGCATGTATGTGTGTTTACAATTTACAACTTGTTAGACTTAAGAGAATAAAAAAAATCGGAATTTACCCGAACATTGTATACGATTAGCATTACGTATAGTGATAATATATATATATATAGATATATATAGATATATATATTACTGATAATATGATACTTGTTTAAACTATTGTCTCAATCAACGTATTTTCATTATAAATAAATGTTAGCCTTGTTGAGTTAAAACAAAAAATTCGGTCTTTTTTTATTTGAGCGTTTTTCGCTCTCGATTTTCTCGTATTCGTCGAACCAAGAAGCTCCTTGATCCTCTCGCACACCCTTGTGCCTTGTCGCAAATTAATTGTGTACATATTACATTTCTATTAGATGAAGCCGAGTCTCTATCTAACAGATGAAAATTATTTAAAACAGAAGGTATTAAAAGAATGGAAATTATCTTGATAAATTTTGGAAAAATTTCAATTGCTAGCTAGATTTAACACATTATATTTAGCACTGATGTGAAAATGAAGTTTTCTCGTCAACAATTGATTGGACATATTAGTGTTGTAATATTTTATGTATGCCAGATTTTTTTGGTATTTCTATTTCTTTCTTTTTTTTTTTAAATAATAAGATAAGATTTTCATTTGCAGGAAACGAACTCATTCCTAATAATATGAATGAATTTATGACTTAAAGTTACAGTAGATATAATATTTAATGCACTAGTGATAGGTGTATACTATACTTACTGTATGTAGGTTTAAAACGAAGTAAAGACGCATTATTCATTAATGTACTTATCCGTGTGGCACATTTGAGCTCTAATCGCACAATTCCCGGAGGTGTTGCCAAACGTCGGTGAGGGAACGAAAAGAGAGCCGGCCGCGGTCTCATAAATCTCGGTTAACCCTCAGCTAATAAATATTTAACCCTTTAAATTTGCAACAACCCTCGCAGCGTGTACCCATTTGCATAAGGCTTCTATTTCATTTACACATCGCATAATTGAATATTTAAATTCAATTGCCGACCGTTACGCGCTCGCAGTTCCGAGCCGCAAAACTGCAGTAAAACTTGTAACGGGGCCACTTTCCCTCCCCGAGAGGCCACCCCCGTGCCACATCTCTTACGGTGCTGTTCTCCTCCGGTCTCGTCTCCTTCGAATCTCCGTTGGTTGCGATCAACCCTTGGAAAGTGTTTCAAGAATATTTCGTCGGCTACCACCCTTGGGAACGTTGACGACACATTCTTCGTGAAACGATGTCGTCCGTATCGTATATATGATCGCAGGATTGTGTCACTTAAATTTTACCGTTAACCCATTACTCCCGCCGGTTTCTTCTTTCGCAACACACATTCGTGCAGGCGTACTAAAAGTTATCATCGTTAACGCATAAGCATTATGGAATATATTTATCCGCCTTGTCTTTTCTCGAGGGCGGCCGCCGTTATTAGCAGTTGCGTCAACGGTATTTCTATTTTTAGCGCTTTTTCGTCTAAAGGAGGCTCCAGCTACGTCGAACCGTTATTGAAAGCTGATACTCGGTCGAGCGATAACGGGCAAATGCATTTGAAATAGACATTATGAGCGATTACAATAATAAATAATAGAATGAACGTATTTCGTTCTACGTTACATGGAGATAATTGAGAGACCGTTAGCGAGAAAACGTCTCGGTATTAGCGCATCACTGTCGCGAACGATATAGAACGCTTTAAATCCGAAATAAAGTCGCTTGTCCACTCGCGAACAAGCGAAATCGCTTCAGAATATCGACGTTCGACGTTGTTTCGCTTCGCTTCGAGTCGCGTCGCGACGCGGTATCGTCACGTTCCGATGGCCAAATTAAAACCGCCACTCCGGGCCGGGCGGCGAGGGTTCTCTCTCCTGTGTCCCCTATTCTTCCTCTTATTTTTTTTCTTCTCTCGCGTCGGTAAATATTTTTAGAAACGATTCGTCGAGTGACGAACGTATACGCGCCACGTGTCGGAGCTTCTCCGTCGCGCCTGCGGCCTGTGGCCTGTGGCCTGTGCTCTGTGCTCGTGGTGAATGTCCTCCGCTTCCTTCTGCTTCACCTCTTCTTCTTTCTCCTCTTTGCGATGTCCCTCTCACGGTGACGATCTCTTCTACATGCTCGAGACGGCATCTGGCGTCGAAGCACGTATGGCCGTTAGCACTTTCACGAAAGGGATTACCATTGTCACGTTATTCATGCTAACGATGATCGGTCGAGATCGGCCGCAACGATAATCGCCATGTCACTAAAATCGAGGAGGCGGTCATTGTGAGCGACATACTGACAGCATAATAAATTATCCTCTCTCTTCTCTCTTCCTGCACCTTCCGGACCCATGACTTCTATACTCCTTCGTCCCGAAGAACGGATGTGTATATGCACATCGTAATGCGATATACAGTGCTCGATACGCACGGCTTACCGATGATCTCGATGACAGCTCGCGAATCGCTCGATATCGCACTTTGATTTTAGGAATTTAAATACGATATTTCAATATCCTGATATTTTATCAGAAATAATAATGCAAAATATTGTTAAGATAAACATTTTTTTTATAATAATTTATTGAAGTTAAAATTAAATGATCATTAAAATACAGGAAAAGTATGGATAGAGAAATAGTTTCTTATATCACATATAAATGGACATACATATAATTCTCTATTTATCTTTGATTAAATATACACATGAATATACGCAATTGGGGAAATTAAAAAAGAATGGGATGGATCAATTAGATGATACGTTGTTGGCAGCAAGAATAGCCGCATTGCATAAATTTGTTCGAAGCCGACGCAGTATCGCGTGCAAGAGCGAAGACGACAATTTCGCGTACACATTGATCGCATCTAATTAGCTCGACATTATTATTATAAAGTGCCACGTCACCGTTCGATCTTTCAGTATCCGCAGCGAACATTTAATCCTCAAGTTCTGCGACTTTTATGGACTTATAAACATCAGGAGAGAAGATCGCGAATTCTCAGTGGCGCAAAATTGCTTTGCAAATGGCGTACCTCGCGACGTACACGAATACATATGCCTACCTACGTAACACGCATGTATATGTACGAGCGTATCCGCATACCGACAAAAGCGATTCCCACACCCACGACCGGCGACAAAGAGATGGTACGTTTCTCAAGGTACGCTAGCGCGATGCGTATGCGTTCGCGCGCATCCATGCACGCACGCACGCACTCCTAACATATCGTTCATGAGTAATGTGATAAATGTAACGACTAGGCCAACCAATTGCAGCACGCTGTACTCCTCTCCTTAGAACCGCCCATTTGTGTGCGCGCAAATGCCGCCACCGTCTTTATCGTCATCGTCGACCTCATCGTCTTCGTTCAAGTCTCGTGCGACGTGCGACGTCGACGGTGCACGCTCGTTCTTGCGCATGTAATATAAGTGTGTGTGCATACGCGTACACACGTAACACAGCAGACGGGAGAGGATAGGTCGACACGGTGACACTCGGTGTGTGTTTGCTGTGTTAGGTATACTTGTTATAATCTTGTCACTCTCTCGTGGAAAATTACTGGGTATAATTCGCACGCTACGTTTTTGAATATATTTTGAATACACCTATGTAGGATATTGAAAGTAAGAGATAAAATTAAGAATTAGAAATTGGTTGGATGGTTTATATCTGAATAATTAAATAAGTAATAATTAATGAGATCATAATTTGCTAAATGCATTTATTTGAAAAATATAAACATTATATATATATATATATATATATATACATCATAATGTTAGTAATATATTAATAAGTTAAAAAAATTAATACAGAGAGGAATACCAACGAAGACAA
>NW_012130080.1:738283-744898 GCF_000143395.1 Atta cephalotes | reverse complement strand
CTCTCTTCTTTCTTCTCTCTCTCTCTCTCTCTCTCTCTCTCTCTCTCATCTTTCGATCCTTTCCGAGCGGCTTCGGTCCAGCCAAATAAGAGAACCGATCGCGTTTATTCGCGAGAGAGCGAGCGCCTTTGAGCGCTGAGAAAAAGAAAAAAAATCGGCACTGCACTCTCATCTTCTTCTCTTCCCTTCTTCTCCCTGTTCTCAACAGCGAAAGATTCGGAGTCGAGGAGGAGAGATGTATGATCCCGCATTTCGCAGGATGCGTCGATACCACATCACTGTCCTTGTCTTTACTGATATCGCCTCTGTGAACAAAACTGAGAACAAAAACGATTTCGTTCTTTGCATCCTGTCCGCATGCAAACTTTCTCAAGACTTCTTCTTAATTTAGAAGTTTTATGCACAAGACGCATTTTCTGACACTCCGATATGTGATTAGCTTGTAGATACGAGTGTGAGAATAAACATCCACAAAAGAAAGGTAGAACGAGGCGCGAAGAAAACATTGGTCGAAGATTTTTGCCGCGTATTTACGACGTAACGATAGATGTACGATCTCGTGAAGAAGGAGCGACTCTACGTGAGCTGCGTACGAAGATGGATCTCTCGCGTGCTCGATTGCTACCGTGATCGTACAAACATTATCGTTATTGCCGAGGGATCGTGTCGCCTTCATTGCTTCTCGCGAACGCAATTCTCGCTTTTTACCACAGTAAATTCCATCATTCAGAGTGACTTGCGTACTCTCTCTTTAAGACTTTCATGAAATCTCTAGTCGTCGCATTAATATATGTGATATGTTACACGTATAAATGATATTTCTTTTTTGGAGATATTAAAAAAATAAAAGAATATTCTAGAACATTATTGCACTAATAATTGCTAAGAAATTTTGTCCAAGTCTTATATTTTTTTATCAAAGTCGTAAATTTATGCGCATTTATTACTCCGCGATGTGTGTTGCGGAAACGTTGTGTAGGTGTGGGCGCGAAATTACCACGGTAAATACGCGTCGTTGGGTCTGACGATGGCGATGCCAAGGGAGTATATCCTTGACTGAAGGTAATCGAGCTCGCGCGTATAAATCCTATTAGAGGATTAGAGGGATGGCTGCGGGAACGCGTGTGTGCGAACATATACGCGTGCTTCCGTATCCCCATGCAAATATACAGCAGACCCCCAAGTACCCTTTCGTGGGTGCTGCGTCGTAAAGAGAAAAGGATAAACCCAACGATGTGTGCAGGATAGAACGGGATATCGAATCCTCCAGTATGAGTACGAGCTGAGAGTTTCGTGGTCGTATATGCACGCGTAAGGAACGTTTCGACAACGACGACGCGGCACAACCGGATGCATTCTGGTAAATCGAGCGCGGAGAACGGCCCTCCGATTTCGACCTTTTTCGACTTCCTACGAAGAGCAACGGAGAACTGGCACTCGATTTGCGAGCAATAAAACGACGATAGTCGACGGCCGTTCGCACCGCGACGCGCTCCTTTCGTCCCGCGAACTTCGCCCGCGAGCAAAGTGTATGTCCGCGATCGTTTTCGTTTCTATTAGACTCGTAATAGTTTCAGCGAGACATAAACTCGGCGCGTGCATATATAGCCGCGGGTTTGAATCTGAAATTGTTCGTGTTCGTATTTATCGACTTCTCTCGGTTGAAACGATATTTTTACACGTCATAATAACATGTTATTCTTCGAGTCCGGTTTGAAAGTATAGACATGTATAACATATTTTTCAAATCTCGTATTTTTTTTTATAAGATCTTTTTTCTCTATATATTTTTAATAAAATTCTTTTTAATAACTAAATTCTTCTAAACTTTATTCAGACGGTGCCATTCTTGCCAAAACTATTTAGATATGCGACGGGATTGTTTGTGGATCTCACTTGCGTCAAATTTAAAATAACGTAGATATAAATTATGAATTTATGTTTTCAAAGAGTATTTTGTTCATTTATATTTCTTTGATGTTAAATGACATTTTATCTTAATGTGTTTCGAACAATCGAAAAAGTTTGCCAATAATCTCAATTAATTTAACGAACGCGTTGAGATCGATTCGACTGGCGTCTGGTGGCTCACTGATCGATAGAATGCTTAGCGATCCGATTATCCGCGCGATTCGCGCGTTTCGAGAGCTCGCGATGTTAAATACTAACTCTTGGCCTTTGCGTAGCACTGTCTTGTAACGCGTCAACGGCTTTGACTGTCTTTTCACACGCGAAGTGGAGTTGAGACTGACGCGTGTCAGCAACGGAGATCTTTAATAGGACCATTGCTCTATTTGCATCACGTAAGACTAGAATCTCCCAAACTATATATCATCAGATGTGTGAATAATGCAAACATCTGTACAATTATTTTAATATTTTGCAATAAGATAGTAGTTCAAGTCAATTGTCTTTCTTGTTTGAAAAATGGAAGTAATAAGTGGAATTAGAAAACTGCTAAATTAAATTGGAAATAAATGTTGAATATTGTGAGAGTCATTCTTTTTTCTTCTCAGATCTATGAGAAAGCAAAAGATTTCCCATATTCTACGTATACCGTCTTGACATTAATGATCACTGCCGGCAAAACTTATGTACGGATAATTAAAATAATGATCGCTAGACACTTTTGATAAACTTGAAGCGACTACACATAGAATTACTAGACGGCAATACCCTACATATGTCAGAAAAAAAATAAACAGCAAAAATAGAAGAGAAAGAAAGGGAGAGAGAGCTCAGAACCTGGCGCTATGCACGAAACGATGATAATCAACGTTCGTTCATTCGTCCATGAGCATATTGAAAGACGCGCCGCTGAGAGGATCAGTCATTCGGTGCGGTGTGAACCGCTGCCACATCGCGGTCCGATCTTTTTCTTTCTTGTCGACTTTGTGTGTGGGCGATCGTGGCTGTCTGTCCCGAAACGACACATCCTTTCTCGTCTTTCCTTCAATGACAACGAAACCTCTCTCTTCATTCTTCCCATTTCTTCGCCTCGCTTTTCTATTTCTCTCGTGTACCTTCTTCTCTCTCTTCAACGTAAAACTTTACATCCTCTTCCTCGCTTCTGCCGAATTTTACGATCCATTACGCTATATTTATGCTCTATCTAAATGGGAGCATATTCACATGACTGAAACGTGCATAACGTATACATGCGCTACGGTCTATAAATTATCAGTTTATACTTAACAGTATAAGTAGTTTTTTGATATCACATTTAATCGTCTTCATGTGCCGTTAGATTTCGTATCCCACTCGCGTCGTACCCTTCGTAAGACGAACACGTTGCCTCACGAAACATTTATGTCCTGTCGAACGGTACTGAGACATGCGCTCGATATAGCTAAGACGCATTTGTCATTCACGAATAGGCGCGAGATCTCGCCTGGGTGGCCATTCCCTGACTATCGACGAAATGCGAAGGAGAATGAGAGAAACAGAGTTAGAGAGGAACGGGTGTTGAAGGCTTTGCTTATCTGCGACAACAATGGGCGTTCCATCTCCGACACGGGCGACGATTTTCCTTTCTCGATAGCTCACTCCTCGCGTGACACATCCGCGGTCGTGTGGAGATTATGAAGTTTAGATTGCAGTGATCCTTATCGGGGCCAGGAATTTCGCGAGATTGCAGTAAGATATGATTAATATGCATAAATAAAATAGAGATTATATATGTTTGTTTTTTACTGTGGATTTGAAAGTGAATTTTGCAAGAGTAATCATGTTATATTTATCTAGAATTCTTTGTGAAACTTTAAATTATATACATATATTTGATATTGGATAGGAATGTGTAAAAAGCGGTAAAATAGGCTTTGCAAAGAAAGAATTTTGTCCCAAGACCGCGTGTACTTTGTATATGTGTGAGGTTTCGTGGCAGTAGGCAAAGTGGCAAAGCGGTACCAGGTGAGGCTGAAATGCTAGCAGGTGTGTCAACTACCGAGCAGGATAACGGCGGAGTCTTTCGGCTGGTCTCTGTCGTAAGCGAGACGAGCGAGGCGTTTTGCCATAAGTGAGCGTTTGCGTGACACCAGACTTAGGATAAACTTTGTTAGTAGCTATTTAAGAGACCGCTTGGCGGTCTCTGCGAGTTTTGCACGCACGTGTACACACGCGGAACTTTGCTCGGGAAAGATGTATATTCACGACGGAGAGGATAGAACGAGTCTTTCATTCTGCGCTTTTACGCTTGATCTCCGTGCGAGAATATTCCGTGGAAGCCTCGACTACGAACCGTCTCGGATTAAAGAAGACGCTTACATAGTCAATTTTGTTCCTGTAGAAGTAAATTTTCCAATATATTAAAAAATAATCTTGGATTTTTATCTCGACTTGTAGGAGTAATACAAGAAATCATTGGCATAATTACTTCTACAAAGGAGAAATTATCGTATTTGACGGTATGACGATCTTTCGTTTCGCCTCGAGATATGGTCAGTCTGAAACGATAAACTTGTTTCAAGGAAGATTTAAGCTTTTCTGAATAAGCGGTGACGCGCATAACATCTGCGTGTGACGATTATTTATATCTTCCGGGACGGCGAACGAGAGTATATCGACCTCACCCACGTGCTCTCAGGTGCGACCGAAACGTCGCGTCGTCAGATGAGAATGCTCGCTTATTCCCACGCAATCGCTTATTCCCGCACAATACGGTTCCGGCTACAATTTAGCTCTGAACTCGTCTCTCTTATAATTCTTTTTCTTTTTCTCTATACTTTTCCTCGCTTTCGCGTCTCCGTGTTCATCGCTCTTGCGCTTAAGAGCAATCAAGAATAGATGCTACAACGCCTTTGGCAATAGAGTTGTTGTTATATCGACGCCTCGTTTGGCCCAGTCGCGTTACTGTGACAAACGGCACTACTTTCATAGATACTTGCGTAGAGCTACTTCTGCCGAGCCGTCCGTGCGTCGTTGAGTCACCGTCGAGTCGTCATAGGTGTTGTAGGTCGCTTATTAATCGAGATTTTGATGGAAGACTTTCCCACCATACGTCTACCGTTGGAAGATAATTCAAACTGAAGAAGTCTCTTCCATCTTTCGTCCCGAAAATCACTTTTATCGCACTTAAATCTTGTTGTTCATAAATAATGCGAATTAACGCGAAATACCTATTAATTAATCGATGTCGGCGATACAGATTTGCGTATAATTCAGTGGCGTGTGTCCGCCGTAACCGCGCGCGAAATTAATTCCGCGCTTAACACATGTCCCGTTTTCAGAAGCCATTCGTCTCATTTAGCGTCCGTTTCTCCGTTTCGCGCGCGCGATCCAAAAGGATGGTGCCGCGTGATTAGTTTCAGCGCTTGTGCAACAAAGTGCGGTCATATTCTTGGATCCATATTCATGTGATTTCGTGCCAACTGAAGCTTACTTGATTTTCGGCTTATAATTTCATTGATCGCGACCAAGTTTGGAAAACTGGGAAAAATCTGGAAGACAATAAACTTTCGCTTTTTGGAATTTCTTTTTTTTCTATCATAAGAATGAAATATAGAATTAATCAGTATCACAATATTTATTGATGTTTTTCATTTGTAATAAATATATATATTCAATGATTATTATTAAATTATGCCCTGATATAACCATTTTCTCGATTCTATACGCTCTCGTGTCTCAGGAACAATAAGTCGTTTGATCTTGCGGCGCAAAGCGAGATAGCGCTTTTGATTCCGGCTCATTAATCGTCCGCGTCTACCAGTCGTTCCTGCTCGGAGTTCGTCGACGCCACCACGACGCGACGTGGACTCGAAGAAACGGACGGTGAACGAGCGAACCGGGCGGATCATCGAGTGGAACCGTTCGGCACGATGTCTATATGGAAGTGTGACATCTTGACGGTTATTCCTGGCCACTTCTCTCGGCGTCTGCCTTCTATTAAACGACGCGCGGTGCGCACCTTGGATGGTAGAGGCGTACAAGGGGATAAGAGAGTGTGACGACGACGTAGCGGTACGACGACGACGACGACGACGACGACGACGACGACGACGACGACGACGACGACGACGACGACGACGACGACGACGACGACAACAACGACGACAACGACGACGACGACCACGACGACGATGATGACGATGAGGGGTGGAGGGACTCTTTCGCGCTCGTCAGAAATAGTGGCACTTCCCTGTCTCCGCGCCAGCTACCGCCGATATCTATTCCGGCGCGCTGCAAAACAACTCGCCGGCTCTGTCGGACCAGCCAACCGGTAGTTACTATGTGACGGACGCGTGAACGCATCGTTCAAAAATATTGGCGGACGTGAGTTTCGTTGAATGTATGATGATCGGTTGATTGCGTTTGCATCCGGCAATTCGGCGATAAAGTAGTTTTAGATTCCAAATAAAAAAATAGATTTGATGAGAAAAGTACAGAGATATATCAGATAAATTGCGATATATTTAAAAATGTGACTCTCATTTTAGATATAGATCTCTTTTCTTTTTTTAATTACCTTTTGATTTGTAAAAAATAAAATGTATGAAAGTAGTTTAATATTTTAAAAAATAAACCTAATATATTGCATATACTCAAACGATAATGCATATAGTGGCGAGCATTTTTTTTTATTTTTAAATTATCTTATTTGATTTTACATCTGGT
>NW_012130080.1:725646-737902 GCF_000143395.1 Atta cephalotes | reverse complement strand
TATATATATATATATATATATATATATATATATATATATATAACTGCGAAAAAATCGAATCGGAAACGACGCGTAGGCATACTCACTCTCAGCTTGATGCACCCTTCGATCTTACATGCGGGCGCAGCTGTGCTCAGAAGTTTAGAATGAAAGAAGGATTAAAGCGAGAGAGGAATTTCCTGTGAATAGGATTGTATGTGGTGTGTAGCTTGTTCTAATTTCATTTTCCGATGAATATTCTAAGTTTAGGTAGCTTCCTAAAACGTTCCGTTAAGATATTTGCTAGAATTTTTATACATACGAACTGAACTCGATCGGAGTTAATTACTCTTCGTGATAGCATCGATAGCAGCAATGAAAGTACAAAGGAATATACGCTTCGGTTCGTTCTCCTTCGTGTTGTTGGGAGTACTGCACAAACAAGTTCAATATACATCCAATAGTACATGCCATTACAATAGTGTTAACGATAATAATCTGGTAATCGCGTAACTTTGTATTGCAACGTTATGTTTTGCTTTAGATATTGTCAGATAAGTATTTCAACATCCTTGACGAGGGTTTCTCTTCCTACGAGATCTAAGCCTATCGCACAGAACTCAAATGGAACATCGATTACACGGCGAGAGCATAGGTTCTGGTTTGCTGGCTCGATAGTTTACAGCGAGTCGAACCTTCGAAGACGGAGGATACTCCGTTACGTGGCTTACCGAGGTCGAGGTCGCTCCCCGGTAAGCCCCGGTCGAGGTAGCGCAAGCAGCGCGTGTAAAGAGAAACCCTCACTGGGGGGGAAACAATGTAGGTAACACGGCGAAGGTTAGGGGGGCCGTAAATCAAGGGAACGAGCATCGACGCCCGTAAAGTCATCGGGCACGATCATTTCTATCGACGATGTGGTAGGAGAAGCGATTAGGCCGAGTGAATACAACCACAGGAAGATCACTGACCTAACTAAAGCCTCTTCACGCGCGATTCCCAATCTTGATTAATTAATTGTTTATTAACGTACTGTTAGTTAAATTCGAATCTGAATTTTAATTCTTTGATGTTACATTACTTTAATGTGAGAGATGTCTAATAATTTTGATACGAGACAAAATTTAATTTTAACGCTGCGTCGCGAAGAGTCGAAAGCGTTAGTAGGCTCATCGCAGCACGGTAGTAAGTATGTTAATGACTCGTAGGTGACGGGCTAAAATCTAGACATCTCCGTCGCTTTTGAGCTCGCCGTATTTCCACCGCGAGCCTCTTTGGCGCTTTAGCGTCGGCTGCCAGCAAATAGTTTAGCATCAATCCCGCGACGTCTTATTATAACGTTATTAAAATAACCGGCTCTCAGCTCGCGAAAATCTCTTCTCGCGATCGTCAACATACGCGCAACTAACTCCAATTCAAAAAACTGTTTATCAGTAGTTTCGATTATGACAAAACTACAAGAATAAAGAAATTGTTTGTATAATCATTGCCAAGTTATTATAATAATCTGTTTTCTACTTTAGCGAACATAACCTCTCTCACGTAAAGTTTTATAATAATTTTAATATTTTTCAACTGCAACACGCTTGTTTCTTTTTTTATTAAGCTCTTTTAAACTTTATTAATATTTTAGAAACTTTTAAATAAAATGTAACATATTTTCCTCCAAAAATTTAATAAATCAGGCGGAATCTTTGGTTTTTGCGTAAATAAAAAAGGTTATTGATAAACCACGATCTGACGTCTAGATATTAAAGACATTATAACGGCAAGATTGCAATTTTCATGGAACTCTGTTGTCATTATGAGGAATAAATATGCTTCGATGCGAGGCTCCCCGCTGTTATTCCTTCCCAGAAATCTCTCTTTTTCATTTCTACCGCACCCTCGTTGCCGGGGTTTTTCCGTTGAAAAATATTGCAAATTTCCTGGCCCTTTAGGAGACCCTCTAGAAAGTTCGATCAGCTGTGAAAAGATATCTCCTCTTTCACTCATAATGCAAACGTATATTTGTGGCTTTATCGATACGTCACGTATCGTTGCTTCGTATCTTGTTTACCGACAGCAATTATGTCTGCGAATGATGAGTGACACTTTTATCTCCCATCGTATCTTATGATTTCATCGTGTTTTTATCGGAATGTAAAGACACAGTCTTTATTACTTATTTATTATTTTAATTAAAACTAAGGTGGTTACACCGATTAAAATTATTTTTAATCTCTCTTAACATGTATCACACTACAATACTTGCCAAGTTTTATAGATTTTTAATTGATTACATTTTATCATTTATTTGCAACAAATTTGCGCAAACATGCAATGCGTAATAACGTAACAAATGGAAATTATGGACAAACTACAACAAGTGACGACCTTCAGTCTTCACTAAATCCTAGTCTGTATTATATGACTTGTTCTTCTTTAGAAACTTTGCTAAGGCCTTGTATCGGGACGAAAGCACCGTTTCACGAAAGCCTGCTCGGTTCCACGACCCTTCCCTTCAGCCTCGCAAATCGTTTATCCTGCTTGTACAGTGTCTTCTACACGGTGGATATTGTATTACAGAGTTGAATATTTAATGAGGATGGCGACACTTGGCACGAGGGGTAAAAAGTTCGCGGTCCCTCCGCTCCCCCGAGATATCTCCTACCAGCTCCCTAATTCTTTTCGCCTCGATTTTCGCGATAGGCGAGGGACGAATTTTTTACGAGAATACACCGCGATAGGCGATACGATATTCCTCCTGTCTTCCATCGCATGTCACCAGCTTCGGGTTAGAAGTTAAGCACGTTCCAGGACGCCTGGCAAGTCACGAAATTCCATGAATTATTGAGTGGTCTCTTAAATAATCGGCTCTTCGAATATTACACTTGTTTCGCATTATCATTTTCTCCCCACGAATTTAAGTAGAAACTCGATTGAGACTTAATAAAAGCATATCAAAATGAAAAAAGTATTTGTTCATCGTCTTAATTTGTTGTATTATTATTTAATATCTTTTTTTCATTTACAAAGGAAAAATATATTGGGGCATTCGTTGGAGTATTCGCTACAAAAAGATATTGCCGGTTATATAATTTTCTGTAGCGCGCGAGGTAATGAAATTTTGTAAATAATCTCCGTACATTTCTCTCGTCTTTCTCATCCCTATGTACTTTGAAGAAGTCTTACGGTACGGTGTCACCTGGTACGAGGAACAGCGGCAGCATCAGCCCCTTACCCTGGTCTGCCTAGTTTCATCCCTCTGCCCCGCCACCCCTACGTGCAACGCCATAAATCAGCTCGACAAATTTAATTATCCTGCTGTCTGCGATAAAGCCGGGTGTGCATCCTCCTTGTTGTCTAACTTCACCTATCTCGCAAGCCCTTTAAGCTTTCCGCTTCTTCCTTCGACTAGAATCGGCGTCACAATATAGAATCCATGAACCGTGTAAAGAATATGTCTGTTTATATTTATGGAATGTATAATTTGTGTATTAAATCTTTTCTTGTTTTAGTAGGATGTAACGTATGGGTAATCTTGATACGGATATGAAAGCGGAAAAATTGTTTTCATGTACAATATCATAGAGAGTAGTTGACCATTTTATTATTTTTTAAATATCTTATAACATATCTTGATATATTTTATTATACAATGTATATTTGTAAAATAATGCTTTATTCTTTTTTCAATTAACATGACAATTGACAATACAAAGCTTGTTACGATGAAAAAAAAGCAAAATTGTTTACGATTATTTTCCAAATAGCGGCTTGCATATACATAACAAGGAAGATTATAATAGTTCGTTGTCACTTCAATTAATCGAAATTCACGCTTATCCTTCCGCGGTTGTGGTGGAACGAAGGAGGCGGCAAAGGGAACATTACCAAACCTGCCTTTCGTTCGAGAGCTTAGCGAGATCACTATTAACTGTGCCAGGATAAACCACGGCCGGTTGGTTCTTATCTGCGGTCGCCGCGAGATAAATTTCGAAGCGAAAGCGCAGGACCCGCGGACCCCCGGATTAGGTTCGTGCGAATACTGCATTCCGTTATCGCCGCCAGTGCAGAACACGGGAGGGACAGAGAGTGGTAGCGAGTGATTGCGCGTGTGCTCCACACGTATGTACGTACATACATACATACATACATACATATACCGGTACTACACGCACATGCGGTACGGCGCGGCTCTAGGTTCTCGGCTCTCGGGTCCAGTACGTGCTCGTTCGGCTCCGCTCGATTAGAGTATACCCGCGCGCTTACGTACGTACACGTCGCTGAATCGCACGTGTCTTATCTACGATGTTCCTAGACACGTCGCGGCGGCAGTCTCGCGAAGCTCGATTTACGCGCGCGCCCGCACCACCCGCGATAATCGGACCTCCGATACCTCGACGAATTTATGTACCTCGCTAGTAATAATAAGTATTATGTGGTAGTATATATATATATATATATATATATATATATATATAATGATACTATATAATAATATCAATAACATATAATCTTTATTTCATTTTACTTATCAGAAAATTAAATATAAATACTTGGTATGTATGGTATACTTGATATCTCTGAAATGCCAAGAATTTATTTTTTATTGTAGAAAAAAGTAAGTATCTTACAGTCGATCGCTTATCGCAAAGTAAACTAAACATATTATTTTATTTAGATTTTGATATTTTAATTCCGCATAGATCTTTTGTTTGAAAATTCTTATGCTTTGTTATAACTGATTATTCATTTGTAGGTCGTCGTCTTTCCGAACTCTTTATCCATCCTTCGCAACTATCCTCTTTTTTTCTTGATTGAAATCATAACTGCCATCGCTCTGGAATTGACATAAGGCGACTTGACCTAGCCGCTGCCTCATTGTCATATATTTTGGTCGCATTATAATATAATTTTCGATTCAAACTGAACTCTGCGTATTTTGCCGTAAAAAGAATAACTGTGGAGGAGAAGAGAAGGATTTATATATATATATATATATATATGTGTGTGCGTGTGTGTGTGCGAGCGTGCGTGTGCACACACGCACACGTACCCAAGGTTCGACGAGAGGGAATGCGACTATATGCGTATACGTGAATCTGTGCATCGGTATAAAGTAAACCGGTGGCAGCCAGCACAATGCGCCGTATCAAACAAAGCTGCTGTGCTCGGAACTTGTATGGCGGTGTGGGTGGATGCGGTGTAGTATTACTCATTCAAATGATCCTCTCCCTCTTTTTCGTCCCTCCGCGTCGGTCCGACGCGACTGGCCTCCGGCGCTTGCTCCTCTTCTCTTTACCTTCTCTCCTCCTCTCTCTTCCTCCTTCTCCTCTTCCTCCCCCTATTCTCTTCTACGCTTTTAATCCATCCTGGCATTCACATCTTCTATACTCCAGTTAAATAAAGAGTCGTACTCTAGAGCTGAGTCCTGTTGCATGTACTGGCGTGTATACGCGCCACGCCAGCTCACAGAGAGCTCACAGATACCATGGAGAAACGCGCCAACCGACCCCTTTCGCCTAGATTTCATTTTGGTACCGGCGTGGCCGGCTCGAGAGCTTCCTCCGCGCCCGCCCATTGTACCGACAACTTTTTCCCCATTATTCGAGTCACATATCGAGTCGGGGTTGATTTCGAGGTTTTTTGTTATTCGCCGACTGCGTGCGTCTGCAGAGGGGGAGAGAGATCCTGTGTTGGCGGTGCGGTGCGGGTGGCAGCCGTATTCATGCCGCCCGCGATTTGGCTCAGCTCTCGCACGTGTAAGAGAATGAATTTTTCGAGAGGAACTGAAAGCGCCATTTAAATTATCTTTATTCTAATGAGATTCCATGAAAGATTATTTATAAGCATCACTAACTATAGCGGAGCGAATGAAAATAGAATATAATATTTTGAGCCTCGTTGTAAATTGAAAATTTATACACATTGACATGATTTACACTCAATGTACATCTCAAGTTCTTTTATAAACAAAAATATGACACTTCTAGCACAAGTGTCCTACAAATTCTGTTTAAACTACTTTGAGACGAATATAAGTCAGATATCAATCACTTTCTTATTCATGTTTTCTACTCGTGTGATTTGCTTATATTAGCGTTCTATAGCGTCGGAATAATCCATTTTCCTTAATTCATATCCTTCGACTTCTGTCCGCTTCGATAAAACCGGATCAAATTGTTACCGAGTCTCAACGTTGATTCTGTTTGCTTATGTCCATTGGTAGTCACAACACTCAACCGCCATGACGATCTATCGTCCTTCGACCTTTGTTCCTTCGGTAGAAACCGAGATCACTGCGAAAGACGGATAGTTGATTTTTCAAGGTACTAATTCTATTGTAGAAATTTGCGGGTATTCGAATTTCCGGTTTGCACAGAAATGTACTGTTATACCTTGCCGTCGAACATCAACAGTTGCCAAGGATTGTCCACATTGCTACAGGAAAAGTTTCAAAAATCTTTCCTGAACGTTGGTCCTTTGTCGAGCGGAAAAATTCTCGGAAGGATTCAAAGAATAGACCGTAACGCACCCCCGCTGAGGCTCTCATTGTTCGAGTCGCAGCAGGCATCCTGTTTGCGATCAGAGCCGTTCAACTAAATAGCTTCAGGTAAAGCTTGAGATTTTTTCCAATTGCTAAAAAGAATTTGCCGTATCTTACAATTTACTGAAAATTCAATTTATAAAAGGCCCAATTTTAACGAAAATTTTTTTATTGACTCAGTAATTACAATGAAAGTGGAAAATTTATCTTGTTCAGTTTTGAACGTGAAATTTTATGTTTTTCCTTAGGTATAAAATTGAAATATATTACAGAGAGAAACGGAGATATTTATCGCATGTTAATCGCGATCAAAAACGAGTATTGATATAAGACGCACAATTATAATGATTATTCGTACCGTAGTGATTCACTATGATCACGGTTACTCTGTATATTATAATTACATCGTATCGCATTATTTTATCGAAGTGAGACTGGCGTCGTTAGTTGACACGGACACGCCCCGTAATCGCGCCGATGAAGAGGAGCGTGTGAAAGCGAACGCTTTGCTCTCTCTCGGTCTCGTTACTGCATGCGTATTGCGTATATACGGGCAAAGAACAATCGTTGCTGTCGACCACACGCGAAATTGGCAGTAGCGTTCAATCCGAAACGCGTGCGCGTGTGCGCGTGCGGATTATCAATCCGCGTACGCACGCACACGCTCGCACTATGTACATGCGGGGTGGTCCATTGTCAGGCGGAAATTACGGAAACGCAAATTGGCCGGTGTGACTGTGACGGGCGCAGACGTGAGCCACGTGCTGCTGCGGTTCTGTAATCAGTAATACCAGTATTTAGGGGGTTGAAAGGGGACGGCGAGATCGGGGCGGATTTCTAAGCCGTAAGCTCGCTATTGAGAGATCAAGCCCTAAGGCTGTTTCCATTGGCCGTATATGTGTATCGTACACTCTGGCAATTATGCCTTAACTGCGTGCATATTTCTGATTATGTTGTCTGATTTCACAATGATTTCACAACGATGCGATAATATCACATGTCTCTAAGTATATTTATTATACGATTGCGTCTTCAAAAAGCAATTATTCAAGTTTCTTTTAACGTTACTCCATTCTTTAAGAAAAGAAAACGTTGAAGCATCCAATTTTGCGAATACAAAAGACCTTAGATCAAACAATAGCGATAACAATCCAATAATTTATTTTTTTTTTTTCGCTGATACGTGTTTTCTTTCGCGACGAGGAAGATAGCGGGGTGTAAAAGGGATGATGTTCCCATCACTCGCATGCCTCTGTCCAACCCCGAGGTACACGATGGTGTTTACAAAAGTCACCACCAGATGACAGGGGAGGCTCGTGGAACAACATCACAAGCGTTTCTCACACGGGGTGATTCCATTGTCGTGCACCCTCGATTCTCCGCCAGCTTTTTTCCTCGGAACCGACGAGGTCAACGGTATCCAGGATCCGGCGGAATCCCACCCTTCGCGATCTGTACGCTGCTCGACAAAGTACCCCTTGTATTTGCAGAACCACCCGTAATACGTATTGCCAATCACATTAATCGACGCAACTATGAATCTCAGAATAGGGCATAATTGTTATCGCACCATTATAACGTTGTCATGTCTTTGGCTTAGCATTACAAACAAGCGGTAAAAGCGCGAGTTTGTACCAGGAGTTTCTTACTAAAACTTTTATACGATTATAACGCAAATAGTTATTCGACGGTATATTTTCGATGCCTGTGGCATCGAATATTATAAATAACAATAATTGCTGTCTCTGACTATCTACAATAGGAAATTTTCTCGAGCGTGGACGCATCGTTATTTACGATGACATTTCAGATCTCCGTGAATGAGTGTTTTGCCGGCAGTACGTAACGCGTTGTAATCTCAGCGGTGACTGATAAGCGATGAAAGGCGGAGATAAAACCGAGTCGAACCGGTCGAGATCATTAGTCTATCTAATCGTCGCTTAATCCAGAGCAACGACATCGACCGTGCGATAATTGCAAGCTGTCAAGGTTACGTGTTGATCCCGAGAAATAGCCGTGGGTGTGCGGCATCGAAAATATGTATATCTCTTTGGTGTTCACGCAGCGAGCAATGTCAAAGAATTTAATCGTCAGCTCATCGATATTGATTTACTCATTGCGGAAACGCGATAACATCGTCATAATAGTCGATTGATCAGCTTCGGTTGCGACAATATTCGAACAGAGTGCGTCGATAACGCGTGAGATAACAATTCCGTCGATGCAATCGATGCCAAATCACTGGAGATGCTAATCGAGTATAATATTATTTTTCCTTAACAACTGAACTTGACGAAGACATAGTAGATTCTTGTAATTGTCGCTCATAAATATATTTTCTCTGTAAAGAAGGCTTACTTTAAATTTTATTTCATGTTGAATAATAATGTTGTGAAATAAATGCGTGCTAATCACGCGATAATCTCTTTATGCGCACACATATATCTACTAGGGGATTATATACACTTATATGTATATTTATATAAATTTGATGAAGTTCTAAAAAGGTCAGGGATCGAACATGGCTTGTCGACAGAAAATTTGTCGCGTTGAAAACCATCGACCGTGTCAAAACATTTCGTATAATCGCTTTCATTGTTTCTTGACGCCGAAGTCGGAGAAGAAACGCGCCGCAACCTCAATGTACGACATGTAATCTTTCTGCCTCTCGATTTTTAATTAAAGAATATAATATTATACACGCGTTAAACTTGATTTATTACGCTTGCATTTATGTGCGCTTCGGGAGCGGGAGCGGATCGAGACGGAAAGCGCGCTCTTTGAAGTGTCGCTCCGCTTTCTGATTCATCAGTGGTTGTCAACCGTGTCTGTTAGTTAATTTTTAATTACATTTTTTTTTTCAAATTTCATATTATATTTGATTCTACAATTTAAAATACGTGAGTTTAACGAGTTATCGTAAACACGGTCTCGATAAAAATATATCGCGATATAGTAGACATTAATTTTGTAAGATTTATAACGAAAACATTATTTTATTATTATTGAGAAAGAAATTTATACATTCAGATAACAGATAATTTTTCTGTTTTATATTCATTGTATATTTTGACATACTTTGTACTTCAAACTTGTGAACATATCAACATATATATTCGGCATTTTAGAAATGCAGTAGTAAAAGAAATGCGTGATCGTTTATAAAACGATATTTGTTGTAAAAAGTTTATTTAAAAAAATAGAATTTTGGCATTAGTACGATTAGCGTTTCCAGTACAACGCGGTAGCATCGCACGCGCGAACGATCGGTGCGTTATCGATCACGATAAAAATTCCGACTTTGTCCCGTAGTCCGAAAAAGTTCGAGTCAGCCCAAAGTCGTATGTTTCCAATGGCTGTGGCGAGGTGAGTTAGCGGGTTGTAACTGTATCAAGTTGGCCGTGACACGACCATGCATAAATCACTCTTGCGGCTCGAGAAGGACCGCCGCGCCGCGCCGGTATAACGCACAGTTCACGCACACGTTTGCACTTGTACACGCATGTACGCATCGAGCAACATATCGGCTCGTGTGGTGCCTCGAAAGGATCGGTACCACTGGTACCAGTCTTTTTCGACACTCGATACACCGTTGCCTCGGCTTCCTGAAGTGATCGCTTTGCAGTTCACCTCGGCGTAATATAACTATATAAGTTACGGGAAACGCGATATAATTAATTAGGAAATATACTTACTTGTAAAGATATACGAGAGGAATGAAAGCGAGAATAAGAGTGGCGGATTAAAATCACACAAAAAAAGGTAAATTATAGGTAAATTATAAGTAAAACTTGCCGCGCGTAAGATTATAAAACATACCATATAAGTTCAGTCTCAGTAGAATGAGAAACTTAAGAACTCATCGCGTGTACATTTCGGACAGGATATTATATGCATTCTAAAGAGAATCGGTCTATTTTGCATTCAGGGAAGAATTTGAATCTGTTGCCGGTTGAGAGCGAATGAGCGGTGAATGAGAAGGGGGTTGGCGAGGGCGAGAAGCGTCGGTAGATCGTAGGGGCTACGAATCTAACTCGAGTGAAGTGGCCGCGGTGGAGCGGAGCGCGGAGCAGCTGATTCAATCATGATAATTCCTCGAATGAAATTTACCGCCAACCATCACGCACATATCCAGTAACGTACTACGAGCCGGGCTCTTCCGAGGGTGCTTCTTGTCTCGCTGACTGCGGGGGATGGTTCAGGCTCCCCGTTCCCATGCGCACAAGGGTGTCAATCTAATAATACCAATTGACTCTAGCGGCCGGTGAATGCTCGATTTGCGGTCATCCCTCGTCTTATTCGCGGTTTTCGCCTTTATCCTTTTACATGTAATTTGAGAAAAGTGGTCCACGATCGCCTGAAATCTCTCCGCGGTTGAAAATCGCTGGTACAAATGTGTTTTCAATTGAATTTGAATTTTGAAAAATTTTTAATCGGTTACCAAGTAATCCTTTAATTGTAAGATATGCGATTTGAATTACATTATTTCAGGGTCAGTCTTCTATCTCAATAATATTTTTATTCAATTTAAAGTATTCTTTATTTTATTTTTTTTTTATGAACTGTAGTTTCTTTAAGTAGTTCTTTTCATTTAAATTGAATTTATTTTTGATCCTTTCATGTTTCGACATTCGAAGACTTTTCTAATAAAATTAAAAACATCACAGGACTACCTAGGTAGTTTCCATTTTTTAAAGCGATATTTGCAATTTGGTGTGCTATGCGCGATAATATTACGGACGACTTGTATAAGGGCTCGTTACGTGACACTCCAGCCTATTCAACGATAAGGCACACTTTCATCACCACTGTCACTTCTCGATGAGCGATCACCCATCATCGGGACCCTTCTGCCCATTACCGCCCTTTCGCGTACGGGCGACAAAGCAGCTTGATATTACCTGGTGGAAAAGTAACGAAATAGAAATGGCTTTAGCGCGATAACGTTGGAAAAGCAATTGGATATTTCGCTGATGTAGGTCATACTTTTTTCTTCTGATAATTTCCTTATTTTATTTGATAATATGACAAAATATCAATTCAGGTAAACTGTAAAATGACTGAAAATTTAGAAGAAATCGAACAAGATAATTTAAATGTACAGGATATGATCTGCCATAAAAAAATATTTTATTATCAATAAACTTTGCAACTTTTGCAACGGCTTTGCAACTTTTATTGGTTTAATAATAAAATAGTATCTAGCTATATTAGTATCTAGTTATAAAAAACGAGGATATTCTTTCGCGTCGTATTTCTGTTGCTTAAATAATTGATTTCCTGAGAAATTTGTTACTGTTCATTATTTCGGAACTGGTATGGACTTTTAATTTTGTGCACATGTCTTTAAATAGATAGTATTTCAATTTTCTTTCTCTACTACTATGTTTAAGCAAATAATATTACGCTGAAAAGACATGTATAGTGATAGGATTAAAAATCTCCGCGTTTCGTATTAAAGAGACAATTAAGAGGATCCTTCAAATCTTTTATTCCGAAAATATCTTTAACTTTTTGAGGACGTTAAAAATTTTCTTATCTACGCGTTTAGCGATAATACAATTAATTTATTCTTGCATAATTACATAATTAATTTAAAACGTTAAAAGTGTCTCGTTATATACTGTTAGTTTAATAATTTTGCAGAAATTTCGATGAAGATTTTTTTTATTTAAGTATTCTTAATGTAGAGAGTTACAATTGCATTATTATATATATATATATATATATATATATGTAAGGAGTATT
>NW_012130080.1:718073-722517 GCF_000143395.1 Atta cephalotes | reverse complement strand
TATATATATATATAGTATGTATATATACATATATATATATATATATATATATATATATATATATGGAACAGCTTGAGGAGGTCGAAAGGCGTGCATGCTCTGATACTATGTCTTTGTTCAAATAATTATTGGCCCTGTGTGTGGCAGGAGATTAATATCTTATATATGTATGTTATATTATTTTCGTTATATCGATTTGCAATGAATTTTCTAAATAACTACTCATAAATAATTATATATAAATAATTATTTCCTCAGAGATAAATACTTGGAGAATAATATTTTCTTCAATTTTGTTTTAAAATCACGTATATGTACAAAGTTTTCTAATGACGTACGACTTCGTAGAAAATCACATAGAAGCTGAGACCAATTTGTCCGCCGGTCATAGAACCATCGTCTGTCGTTTCGTCGAACTGTTTCAACGTGATCTAGTTTAGCTTGCGCTAGAAACGGCGAAGATACGGTCGCCTTCAAAGACGATTTATCTGTCGGTCGGTAGGTTAATTTCGCTCGTTGATTTCTTGGAAGCGCATCGGTTGCAAACGATTGTCAGATTAGGAAGCGCCCGCTCCATGTTCGCCTGTATGCAGTCTCGAGTGCAACGAAAATCCATCAAATGATGCAGATTTATGGCAAAGGGCAATCGCGCTGCGTCGTCGTTTCAGTGGCTGCGGCTCCATTCTTTAATTATTTCTCAAATTTATCATTTTTTTCTATGAAAATGATAAATATCTTATAATAAGATTCTAATATTTTTACCAATATCGCAGATTGATCTAAAATTTTAAAAACATTATACAAGTGTTTATAAAACGACCTTAACGAAACTTTTCGAGCCTTTTTTTGAGATATGAAAGATAAATTATTACACAATTAATTGCATGGTTGATTAAGTTTATGCTATATATTTATATTTGATGATTTTTACGATACTATAATAATCTAGCTATTAAAAAATGGCGGATCGAAACTAAGAAGATATGGGGGAGGGGAGGGGGGCAGGGGAGTACTTTAGCTTTATTTCTGGAAACTGAGAATCCCTGAAGAGCTTAATCTTCCTCGCTGCTGTAAGAGGGAGAGTAAAGAGACTCTAGTCAGCTGCTTTCTTTGCAAAATCAGCCCCACGAAATAGTAGCTAAGCTTGTCATCGAGGGGGGCTTTTTCGCCGTTTTAAATCGATTCGCTCAAGTTTCTTTTCAGAGCAGGTATACCAAGTTTCTGCAACACTCGTTGCACGGATCCCTGCATTTTTCGAACACGAGAAATAGGAACATTAGGAACTGCACGGGGGGGGGGGCGAATCGAATCGGTGCGGGGATGCGAAGAGATCGAAGCGAGGGGAGCAGCCGATATACAAACATGCTGTCCTGTGCTATCGGCAAGATGTTTAATGTTTCAGACTGTTTGAGCATAATATTTACACGAGACGGCCGCAGGATCTTAGATGGCTGCTTCCGGTTTATGCTCGAGCGCGCGACCGTTCTTATCGAACGTGTTCGCAAATAGTATCACTCCTATGCACACAAATGTCGCTCTCCATCTTTGCGCATCTCGTCGTGCATATACCCGTAAATCAAATGCACGTGTCGTCGTTGGCGATTAATCGTGCCTGCTAACGAAGGAAGATGCGTGTCCCATTTACGGTTTGGATGTTAATTTCGCGCGACGCTTTATATCATATTATAGCGATTTATTTCTCGAAAGCGTTTGTGTTCAATGAAAAGACAGACAAAGCACTCGGCTTACGTCATTCAAAAAAAAAAAAAAAAAAAACGTCAGTCGAACACCAGTGGCAATTTTCCAGAGGAAAAATTACGCGACATTGTATTATGAATTACGATTTCCTGCTTTGTACGTCATCGCGGTAAAAAAAAATGGCGCTGGCAATAAAAGAAACTTAATACCGGCGGGATACCGGTCAGCTTTCTCGGCAACGTGTGTCTCGTGAGTTTCGTAAGTGCGCGCTACGGGCTACCTACGACCAGCCTTCACCTACCAAGACGGCCCGCACGCGAGGTAATGGTCGCGTGGTGCAATTACCCGGCGTGACTTGCATTCTACACCCCATCGCATCGGCCGCGCTGACCTGATAGTCCTCCTCCGCCTGCTGTGTGATGTGTCCTCGTCGTTGTTAGTTGTTACCACGGCACTCCGTCGAGCATGAATTTTCGTATTCAGCCTGGGACTCTGGCATCGCTGACTTTTTCGGTCGATACGCGACTGTGTCGTAAATACCGATCGACGTTTATCCGGATATCGCAGTTCGCTACGAATTCGTCTCTGTAAATCGACACGATAAATGTGTCACGAATACACCATGGCTACACATGTTGATTTTTTTATCAGTCAGCAGGGTGTGTCATTGTGTCAGTTATATCGAAACTTAATTTTTTTCACAAGGTACAATCTTTGACAAAGATTATTTCAATTTTTAACGGTTATCGAAATAGTAGGATTAATAGAGAGAAATTAAATATAAACTACAAAACAATTTGTTATTTTCGATAATATAATATTCCAGACAATCGCCTCTTCTCTTGGTTCTCAGCATTGCGATAATCGAATCTCCATAAAAGTCTCGAATCAGTTCCGATCGGTTTCACGCGGAAATGCTGTTTTCATTGGTGCTGATGGTGGAGGTGATAGAAAAAAAGGAATGTTCAAGAACGACACTTGGGGCTTACGTCGCAGAGAAACGAGCGTCGTAAAGTTTATCGTTGTAGCGTTAAGGGGGAACGAGGACGGCGCGCATCTCGCCTTTGCTCGTAGATTGTCAAAATAGCCGATCTTTATGTCGTTTTTATAGGCGCTCACTCGCGGTCGTTACGAGCGTGAAATCCAAGCTCTTCCGGGGACAACGGAGGCGGCCTCTTCCTGGAGACTTTTTCAAAAAGTCGCGCGCGCATACACAGACATTTCTCCGTTAGAAACGTCAGTATCTTTCGTAGTAGGGCCACTACAGGCCCCGAAACACATGGTGCGCAAACGATCGCGTTAGAGAAAGACTTTTACCCTATGGGGGGGCCCACGTGGTTTTTCGTTAGTGTGTGCGCAGTGTGCGTACCCTGTCCCATGAAACCCGGCGAAGCGAGGCTCTCCGATTACATTTTCCCGAGCACAGAAGGGAAAATATATGCCGCAGCCCTTATGGCAAAAAGGCGTCTTGGATTTTCGACAAGAGGCTCCGGTTGCAGACGACTTGTTCTTCATACATTTCCCCGAAAAGCCGTTCACTTTATGATTCTTAATATTTCGAAAATCAGTGGCGTGTCCAGATATATATATACTATTGCGCGAAATTTTTTTTTTTCAATTTTTTGCGCATCTTTGTCTTCTCTGAATTCTTCATTTTACAAGTAAAAGTGTGTTATAGTGGCAACTATCAGAAATCTCCATCTTCCATCAACGCGTGAGAGAACAACGCGTGGCTATTTTATAATTATTACACCTCTAGCGATTACCTGATTGCAAGAAATCTTAAGGGCGTGTCGGAAATGTTCTAATTTTTAACAAATAATACATGGCACCCTTTTTCTCTCCGCGTGTAGATATCCCCCATCGCACCGCTTTTTATCATTTCAAAGACGAACGACCTATTATTATTGCGTGACGGTCTACCGAGACTAAACCTGTTCATCACCCAAATGACGACATTAGAGAACCGGAATAGATTGGTAGAAGATTTCGAAAATTAATGATATATTTTAAGAATATATGGCTTACTTTGAGATATATCAACGATAATTCAATAATTGTATAATGAAATATTTTTCTATCATTATGTAATATTTAATGTAAGTCTTTACATTAATAATCTATACGTGGAAACTTGTTAAAAGTAACTTATTTATGCAATGCTGTTCGCAAGAAATGCTGCTCTGTAGTTGCGGACTATCGTGTGAAATGTCGATAGCTGTTCAGATCAGTTGACTCGTTCACGAGTCGTTTCATCGTTGTTCGACAAAAACCTTAAACACAGGCAACATGAAACTCCAGGATGACGCTTCCGGAGAGCAGGTGTTCGCGACTTTCACTAAACTCTTTTTAAACGCTACCTCCGCCGTAAGGAACTCGTCGTGTTCTAAACTTCTCGACTTGTGTCCCTCTTTTTTTTTATTTCATCAAGGTTGTGCTTCCGGCCTCGCTACGCCGTGCCGATTCCGCGCCAGACTTCTTTTCTTGGTTTTTTTTTTCCACGCTCGTTGCGTATAAAGAGCGGTAAAAGGTGGCACGAATGGCGAGCGCTGCTCTCTACAGTGTAGCCGGTAATAAAGTCTGGGCTCAATTACCTCGATGAATCTTTAATTAGAGGGATGACGGAGTTTTATGTTTATAACCACGTCGGGGGATAATACATACTCGATAATAAAGATCTCGATAGCGTAGAGTAATAGAAAGAGAGAGAAAGAGAGAGAGAGAGAGAGAGAGAGAGAGGAGGGGA
>NW_012130080.1:710129-712718 GCF_000143395.1 Atta cephalotes | reverse complement strand
TATATATATATATACCACAGACTATCGCGGACACGGGATGCAGGAACAAATAATTAATCAGGCGTTTACTTTGGTAATCAACAGGCGTTCTCTGAAATTATAGAGCGCTGGCAAAGTTGAACATAGAGAGAATACAGCCCTACAGTGTATATCATTAAATACTGATTTGCCTTTAAGAGCTTCTTGTAATTCTCTTCGTTTGTAATTGGAAGCTTTTCTTTAGTTCAAGTCATAAACACTGAGCAATCTTTAACGCATAATTAAGAAAGAAGAAAAGGTTATAAGCACACGGAAGATGAAGATGATGAGGCAGGACAAAGTGCAATAATAACTTTCTAAGACTTTAAACAGAAATAGAATTGAATGCGGGTATATTTACAATGTTGTGCGATTATAAATCATCGAGTCATCCAACTTTAACTGTTAATGTTGAAATATCGAAAGGAGAGAATGCAATACTTTAATAGAAATTTAATCGAAAAGTATTTCTTAATAAAAATTTAATTAAAATTTATGTGATAGTTTATGAAAAAATTGTACTAAGAACAAATAAGCTTTGAATTTAAGCCTTAAATAATAAGCTTTAAAATTAATTAGCTATAAATTTGTCAAGTTATCTATGGTTGAACAGATCACGAAAGATTCGGGATAATTCATATATAATAGGTATTACATGTATCGACAATTTCAATAATAATATATGTTATCTGCTTTGTCATCGTTTCATGCCGTTCTCGTGCTTTCGTAACATGCTAAGTTAGTTATAGCGCGAAGTAATTATCTCTTGGCAATCTGCATGGCGTATGACATAAATTTTCATTATTTTGATGAGAGTGATTTATTGCAACGGTGAAGGATGAGCTGGTTCTTCCTTTTCGTCGCTTACACTAATCGGGACTGTGTATATTATCTCGCTTCTTTTAATGGAACATATTTCCCTTAGCGGAGTACACACCTGAGAGTGTTGAAAAAAAATTTCGAGTTTTGTTAATAAGAGGGAACGTTAAAACACTGGCAGTACTGAACTACTCAGAGACGAAAAATCATGGAACACGATTCAGCTAAGTGAAGAGGACTCACGTGTGAATACATGAATCATGTATTAAACGCAATCATCACATGCATCACTTGAGATTAAAGCCACATTAACGAAGTTGCGATAACGAGTAACATGAATTTCTGATGATATATTTTTAATGATATAATAATGCGTAACGTTAGGTTAGCATTCCACAATTTTCTTATACATAATTAAGTAATTTGAATGTTCTCTCAAAATTCTAATATACTTTTTATTTGAAGTAGAAGGCAAACAATGTTCAAATATATTTAGAATATTTTTTTTTATAAGCTGCCACATTAATTCTAATCGCTGAAGAGATAAATTAAAAAAAAATCTCCAAGCTTGAATTGGAACGATGCTTTACGCGTTTAGTGTAATTGGAAGCAGCGTTCCACGCGAAATAACCAAAGCAGATGTTCTTCCTCGTGCCATGCGCTTCTTCCTGAACGGGTGTATTTAATCAGGACTATATCCAGGAGGCCGCAAACGTGTTTCCTGGTGCCGAAAGGTTCGAGGCGTGCGGCGGCGAGGTTCCAGGTGTCGGTTTAGGAGCCTGCGAGTGAGTGTAGAGAATGCGACGTAAGTTTAGGAGTCGCTCCAGCCTTCAGACGGCGTTCAATAACCGGAAGTACATCACTCGACGCATCCGCCTAACCATTTCTACGCGTCCCCCAATTCCGCGTCAACTCGCCTCGTTGGTGAGCAACGCTCTCTTCGTCCATCCCATGATCAATCTCCCGTTGTCTTCCTCTCTCGCTCTCCTTTTCCCGTCATCGGATTAAGCATATTTATATTGTTACTCGTACACATACCGAGACGATGCGTCTGCTCGCTTACATATTCGTACTTATGCCGTAGTTATGCGTGCTAGAAGAGACAATTTGCACGATCGGCATATCCCGGAATTGGCTTCCGTCCTTCATCGCCACGCGTGGTTGATTCGCATCAGAGATACATCGTGCACGATGCACGTTTACTGCTCGTTTTATCGCAATTAGACGCCATGTTATTTGCTGAGCAAAGAACATTATCCAATAAAAAATCATGCGCACGCAACGCAAATTAGCAGCATATATCGCAATAATTGTGATACAACAGAAATTATATTTCATACATTATATTATGAATTATTTTTGCTCTTGTCTGCCTCACTTGTCGCCGCCTGTCATGAAAGATATTAATGGTTTGTATTTGCCCGACCAGTGCATCCATAAAATTATCTACTTATACAATCTTCTTTTAATTAAATTAAAGACGCTTTCTTTGTGCTACTCATCATGCAAAATTCTATTCAAAATTCTATTTAAAATTTTCTCTTTATATTTTTTCAGAATTGTTATCAATTTTAGTTAATTCGTTTTTACGTGAAAATGTGTGCATTGCGACTTGATCACCTCACTTCATTTATCGAAAATATCATTTTTATTTGTAAGAAATGTATGCCTCGTATATGATCGACGTTTAATATCGCCGATTGTGTGTGTGTGTGTGTGTGTGTGTGTGTGTGTGTGTGTGTGTGTGTGTGT
>NW_012130080.1:699803-703426 GCF_000143395.1 Atta cephalotes | reverse complement strand
GTGTGTGTGTGTGTGTGTGTGTGTGTGTGTGTGTGTGTGTGTGTGTGTGTGTGTATGTGTATTTCTGATCGCCAAAGGTGGAAACGAAATCTCGATAGCTGATTGTTTTCTCTTTTCTTGTTCGTAACCGCTCGCAGGCGCGGAGGCTTCGCTAGAAGGCCATGCCTGTTATTCCCTTGGATTGCTATGTCCTGTACAAGGTCATATCGAGATGCTGATATACTGATAGATACTGAAAGACGATCAAAAATTCCTGCGATAATCGCATTGCGTAAAGAGCGACGAATCTTTCTCGTTGTAATCATTATTAAGTTCTTTTCAGTTTTGTTATTTATTCACATATACATATTAGTCGGACTGATAAAAGTACGCATATAACATAATACAAATGTTGTAAGGATGTGTAACTGACATCTCTGAAAAATCATGAAACTTGAACGGAATATTGTATAAGTTTGCATTCTACAGTTGTTACGAATATTCATTTGTAACATTTGGAATAATTAATTTTCTTTCACTATTCGGGAGTACGCGTAGGAAGTTGCTCCGTTTAATTATGATACATAGAAACAAACGGATTCGTCCTGGAAAGAAATTTCTTCATTTCATGAAAGTTTATATAGTTGTAAATAGGAGATAACTTCCTGCCGGTGGCTATGGTCACCGTTCAGACTGGATATGTATTTAATTAGAGTCATGTTGAACTATAAACATAATCGTAATATGATAATTATACGGTGTTGGTGGGACCTGTTCTCTCTCGTAGAGGGTAAGGAAACATTAACGATGCCTGGGCGCGGCAGGAGCGACTCGCCGTCGTCACCTAGAAGAGGAGCGGCAGAAAGTGTAAAAGACTTTCTGTTAAACTCGGTACCAGTGCGAGAGATCACACTATTTACATAGGAATAGAGCTACTCTCGGTGATATTTTGCTTATTTTATGTGCTAACAATTAAGATGTAGCGGGATCAACATTCTGTCTCTTCTTCTGTTCTACATCCATTGTTTACACACATCATTCATAATAATCTCGAATAGACACTTGAGATATCTGATGCGAACATCATACGTCTAATTTGCTCGCATTTACCACGAAGGAAAATGTTCCCTGGAAATTTAATGATTAATGACTGTAGTCGTTAGGAAAATTTATTTGTATTTACTGCTCCGGGCAGATCTTTCTTAATATATTTAAAAGAATAAAAGATATAAAAGAGTCGAGATATCATTTTATTAAGTGAATAATTAATCGAGTATGCGCGAGTTTTTCTATTTATATTTCTTCTTAACATGAGTATAGATAAAAAGTATATACGTAAGTGGAATGCGAATCACAAACTTTTGGTTATTACAAATTTTTTTTCGTTAGCAAGGATTCTTCTGGGAGTTGCTTTATTTATACGAAAACATTCCTTACCTCGTACAGATATAAAAGTGTAAATAAATATATACTGATAGCGACTAGTGGTACGGTCAACGGGTGTAATAATAGCGTGGCGTGTGAGAGAGTATGTTGCGTGTTTCGAATGACAGACGTAAGGACAGGAGGTGAGCGAGCAAACCCCCATTCTCCCCTTCCGACACTCCCCTTTTAAAAACCATTTCCTCCTAACGACCGTAGCTGTTTTCTGCCTATAGTAATCGTCCTACTTGCTTGATCTGACGGAATTATTACGGAAATTTGCGAATTGTGTAGTCACATCAGATATTTATTGTTTCTTCGTTTATAATTTCCTATTTTTGACGTTAAAGATTTTATTCTGTTCTAAACAGAATTGTTGTGACTCTATTTTTTTGTAGTTAATCCTTAAAATTCATTCGAGATTATAATATATGTATGAAGAACAGGGTTCATTTTATCATATACTTATCACGTTTTTATATAACTTTTTCCAATAATATTGGAGATGTCATAGGGCAATTTAACGTTTTGGTAATTAATTGCTGCAACAGTCTCTCTTTTGTCTGTAGTTGTGAAAGCCAATATCTCTTAAAGGCCAATTTGCGCAAATCGAGGATGAAATATCGTTCGCACGTCGATCTATTCACTGACGGCCAACGTTGTGTGGTCAACGTCGAACGCGGACAGTTCTGGACCGACTTCTCTTCCTGTATGCTGGCAATAGAAACGGCATCTCTCGAACTCGAGCGTTTGATTGCGTGCGTTATTATTAGCGAGCTTCTCCAACGGCCGCGTCTCATTATATGACGCGTTACTCTGCCGTAGTAACCAACGTACGGACGAATAATGATCGATTGCCGATGCATATCTCGGGGCGTGCTCGTGTCTTACCAGTATTGTTTATGTTCTAAGTTAACACATATCAATTAATTATATCGCAACAATTAATTATTGATGACAGTTATGAGACGTGTATCTTTTCTTCTTCTCACTTTTTCCTTCTATTAGACTCTAAGCTTATAATTCCATTTCGGGACACTACATTTATACAATAAATAAAAAGAGAGAAATTGTATGCAAAATGAATTACTTATTTAATTATTAAAAATTTTATTTATTTCAAATAAGTTTCCACTTATGTAAAGATATATTTTTCGTGACACGAATTACGTTTGTCTCCGACTCGCCGCAGTCTCTGACTTGCCTCTGTTGAAAAATTTCGTTCAAATTCAACAGAGGCTTTCTCACGACTTATTCTATTTTTCAGCACACGTGGGACGCACGTACGTGGATGCGGGATCGTGTTGTCCTCCCGCGTATCTTTGACGGACCATTCGACTTGCTTGTAGCTAAGCTTTCGTAAGAATTTGCATCGCGCGCTCCGTGTTGAAAATTCACGCCTATGACGACCTTATTAAATATGGATGCAAGTTTACGGATCCATATTCCAAGAAAGGGGATGCGTTGCTCCCTTGATGCTACGCGATCAAGCACGCTCGTGACACGGGCGTGGCAATCGCTGAGTATCCATAGAAAGTGTGGTAACACACGGATAGAACGACTGACAGACGACTATGCCCCATGTACGCGTGTCACGGGGTTTCCAATTCGTCTTATCGCGCCTTCGGATCGAATCCACCCTCGCTAGAGGGACGAGAACCTCTACAATGTCTCCGGTCTCACGCCGTATCGTACAAAAATAAGAGTATTAGTTTGGATTACGTTCTCCATGCTGTATCGAGATCCTATTCTTACATATTTCAAAATTCTAAATTGCTGAAAGTGTCAATATTTGTCTGGATTGTTCTCAGATCTATTTCTTCTCCAGAATGTTTTATGCGTTTGATTATTATATGTTCGACGGTTATAGACACTTGCAGGCGATTAGACGAGTTGTGTGCCATATTTGTGATCCTGGTTACTGTCGGCTCTACAGTGAAACATTTCGGTGGGTTTCAGGTCGAGTACCGTCGCTGTCAATACGTCCCTTGCTCGTTTATGTGCGTGCCGTGTGCGTGCCATAGTGTGTGTCACGCGATGCCTGTGCGAACGCGTTAACATATGTGGGCAGAACAGCCGCTATCAAGGCTTCGTCCGTCCGGTTCATTTCTCTCTCTCTCTCTCTNTNTNTCTCACTACTATTCTAAAACTTCGTTCTCTCTATATATACTACTCCTACGTACTACTACGTCTCTTACTTACTACTACGTTACTTTACTTAC
>NW_012130080.1:685800-699317 GCF_000143395.1 Atta cephalotes | reverse complement strand
TATAACTTACGTATTAATAGTATGTCTATACGTAAGTTAATTACGTAACTACTATGTGGCGAGAACACGACGCTATCACGTCGTCGTCCGTCCGTCTCTTCTCTCTCTCTCTCTCTCTCTCTCTCTCTCTCTCTCTCTCTCTCTTATGAACAGTGGTTCTCACGGATCATTGATATAGTTTACATTCTATACAATTGTTTCAATATGAATAATTTGATATTCTCTTTCATCGCTTCTCGAGAACACTGTTTATCATGTAAAAATTTTCAGATTCTTACAAATTTTATCGAATACTCGTAATTGCATTGCATCAATGATTTCATTTAATATAAAATATATTCAGTAGTAGTCTCTCAAGGCAGTTTTTACGCGAAAGTTAATTTACCAAAATAATAAGTTCTATTATAAAGATCTTTGCTGGTAACGAGGAAGTTAACGACTAGGCTCTTGTTTCTTTGCACGATACTCGCGAATCCTCGATTATTTTTCGCGCTAATGAACGTTTATATACACACACAGCCGGGACTGGGTGTCACTGTCCGCGCTTAATGCGATTGCAGTTCATGATAAGATGTTGCCTCTTGGCAATCGTTAGCGTCGCTTTCGCCCCGCTCTCTTATTCTACATGCACGCGCTACCCTTGGCACGCGTGTGTGTACAAATTCGCTCTAGATCTTATTGAAATCTCTCTCGTGGACGTTTTATCCTTGAACTTCAGAATAAGTTTGTCGTCTGAACGCAAGCTCTACCTTTCCAATTAAATCTGCTAAATAAAAATTACCAAATAAACATTAATCATTTACTTAAAAAATTGCAAGCAAATATTTGAAATAAAATAGTAATATAGTATATATAGATATCAAATATGACGATTAGTTGAGTTCAGAAGTCAATGAAAAAAATGGACACATCCATTTCAAGGTATACGAGAAAGACCGGAAAGAGAAAAGAGGCATAAGAAACAGCAGGAGAGATGCGGCGAAAGAGAAGGAAGAAGGAGACTAGCAAAGCCGTTCTTATCCTGAGGGAGCGGAGGCAACATGGGAAACCAATTAGCCGAAGAACGCCGCCACCATGCCGTTAGATATGAAGCGAGCTCGATAATACGGTGAACTGACCGTTGCTGCCGGTTTCGACAATGTTGTTACTGATACATTACCAGGCGTTATCGCCAAGTACTCGCAAACCTGCCGTGCCATGAGCCTTCCTTCGGTAATATTCAATCCCACGGAAAGATTGACGACTCATGAGAATTAAAATCTCACTGTGTGATTGCCCACTGTGTGACTTCGAGATACTGCATTAATGCGCGAGAATTATCTTACTTTAATTTTCTTTTCTTTCCTTCTTCTTTATGTATTAATAATAATATAATATCATATCATTACGCGCATGCAGATGTGCGACACAATACATGCATGTGAAAGATAAAATAATATGCAATCTTGCAGTTAGTGCATTTGATGATTATGTGAACGAGTTTGAATCAGATTTAAATGCTTCCAATGCTTTGAACAATTATTTGATTTGAAAATGTCAAATAAATTTTAATGTGACGTTGACACGAGTAAGAAATTCATACGGAGATTATTTAATGAATGGTGCTGCATAATTTTATGTGATTTTATTTAAAATTACTTGAGATATTTATTTAAAATATCTCAAGTTAGTTGTATCCATTCATTACTTTAAATATAAATTTTATATGCATAAAATATAATGATGCATAGAAAATTTCGATAGGGAGACCGAGAGGCGTGTTATTCATGGGCTAATTAATTTTCGAGTCTGTAACGGATGATCTCTGTACAAACTCTTCGTTCGAGATTCATGTTACCGCGTTGTAAATCTCGAAGATTCAGAGAACGTTGTTCGTCAGCGAGGATCACCTACGGCGCGCTGCCGGTTTTTCGTGGTGGTGGCGGTTTTTTGAGATGGACGATCATTTGAAAGTCTAATTTATACGACAGTTAAATTAAAACGACTGCGGTGGCGGCGATGGTGGAACGAGAGATGGACGCAACTGCGAATCTCCATCGAGTACGAGGGAACGAGGGTGAGAGTAAGTGAGACGGGAAAAGCACGAAAGAACGAAAGGCAGGCACTGTATATACAGAGTCGGGAAGTCGAGAGGCTCTTACGTGAAGAGAAGAGGTACAGGGAATACTCCGAGAAAGAGATGAGACCATATTGTGATTAGGGAGGAATGTTGATTAGATCCATCAGCTGGACGAGTGCGGGCCCTCTTTTCTTCTCGCTGGACCCTTTGCCTCTTAAACCGATCTTCCTTCCCTTCACTCGCATCTTTCTGACCTAAAAACTTGATTCTTTTCCTGTAGAGATGTATAGTTCCCGAATTTATCATATATACTATTTTTTCTTTCTGGCGTTTCAACTATTCTGCCAAAGATATTATTCTTATTTGTGATGTATTGCTTATAAATTAGAAATTAAATTTGATTATAGATATATTAACATACTATCTAATTAAATATTAGATATCAATACATCATTCAATCATCAATATATGTATAAAATCACATGATATCATTTTATTTACTTACAATAAATTATCTTGTACATTATATATAACTCCAAATATTGATGGATTTTTTTATATACGTATACATATAAAATTAGTATTGGTTCAATTATCATCGATTTTGCATTAGAAATAATCGTATTCAGAAAAAAATCAACATTTTGCTGAATTTTTTGAAACGACACAGAGAAATCTAGTCATTTACTTTGATTCTGGAACTGAAACTCGTTTTTGTGGCGAACGTGTTTTCGATAACGCATCGCCGTGGCAGCAGCCAAAAACGATGGATGCCTGATGCAGTAGGAGTCGTAAAAGCAGTATGAATCCGGATTTCGTTTTATTGACAACGCGCCAAATACCGGATTCCATATTTATGACTGGTCGGTCATCTTCTCCTCCGTGTTGTATCTAACACGTCGCTCACTCGTTCGTTTATCCTGTGAAAGGAGATGAATGCTAGCCGGAGCTTCAAAACAGGCTGTTGCCTCGTCTTGTTCTCACTCTTTTCTCTCATCTCTCCTCATCTCAACCATAAATTTGTTTCGTTTATACGACCGTTTTAAAATCATTCCTCAGTCAGGTGTACACCTTGTTAAGGTCTAAACTCGTGGCCATTTAATCGCTTGAAACTTGTGGCTATATGTAGTTAGTGCCTCTAAACTCCCACCTACAGTACATTTTTTTTACTCTTTTGCATCGTAAATTCGTTACGAAAAATATTTATAACCTGAATATAATCAACGAAAGGAAGTAATCTTTTTTAATCTTTCAAAATTATTCCAGTACATATAACTTTTTACTCGATGTTAAGTGTATACGTTACATTATTTCTGAGACAATGAAAATTATGATGAAATTATTATAACGCAGTTTTGTTTCAATTTGAATGTTTAGACATTCAGTTTTCAATCAATTTCAGTCAATTTGTCAGTTTTCTTTTTGAGAGTGTGTTTTTAAGACAACGTTATAACTTCTATGGCAGGTAGCTTAGTTACCTTGAAAATTCATCTCAGATATGTCTCGATTAGTTCGGTTGGACGGTTACGATGCTGGCATGATATTCCATTACGAAGGAAATGTAAATATAATTGTAGTGTGCTGACATAACGGTAAGATAATCCGCCGAGCGGAGGCGCTGCCACTGCAATAAATCGTAATTTATGATCCCTATATACGCCCGCCGGTATCGCCGAGAAATTCAAGACTACACAGACAGAGACTAGACTTTCTTCTCTTTCTCTCTGCCTTTCTTTTACTTGCTTTCTCTCTCTCTCTCTCTCTCTCTCTCTCTCTCTCTCTCGTCTCTTCGTTCATTTCTATCCATTCTTATTTCGCTCTATGGAACGACTAAGAAGACAGAGACTCTTGATCTGGGTCCAGCCGATGGGCATACTTACAATGTGCTGCCTTACCTCCATAATCTATCGTTGTCTCTTTCCAGTCTGCCATTCTGTCCGACTTTGCTCTGCTGGTTTCTCCGTCTTTATCGCCCCCGTTCGCATCGTTTATGTCTTGTTCTCTTATAACCTTCTCTCGAGCTCTTGAGCACCAATAAATTAATTGCAGAGATTTACATATCTCACCCGTAAACCAGTCAGCGAGACTAATGCTTGGCCTCTAATTACATAATTATATGGCATTATGTTACGACGGTCAATTAATATGTACGTACAATGATTTGAAAACGCGATTTGTGATAATAAGTTACGTTTCTTCGCGATCTCATGCGATTCCATGCAAAATGTCATGCTTCAAATCATGGAATACACGTACGATGCATATACCGCTTCGATAAGCGATCGTAATTTATTGTCTGTGAGGATGACAGTGAACGCGCGTCGGTTATTACGGCGTATTTATGGCGAATATCCTACAAGCGATTCCCAATTCCAATCGCTCTTACTGCACTTGCACGAAATGTTTCGTATGGGATATTAATGATATTACGCATTCGATGAAATTCACATTTCATATCATAATGACGGCTGTAACAATACGGGAATGCGTCAGAGCGCAAACCGATATTGCCTAATGCTGTTACTCGGGCTTCGAGATTTCACTTTTCCTTCTTCGCGTAGATTTCGCAGATCGCTCTTTCGAGGGGTTCCTCGATGACTATTACTTCCTCTCAAGGACGCATTCTCGTAGTTCTGAAGAGACATTTTTCCTCAACGGGAAGGAAACGTACGGTATAAACGAGCGGGGGTGGAATATGAGATGCGGGCAACTGATTTATTTAAGGGGCAGCCCAGACATCCGGTTTGTCGAATTACACTTTAAGAGTGCCCATAGTAGACGGACTGGCAGATACAAACAGAGATGGACGATGGGATGAACGTGCGAGTGAGAGGCAACGACGTGGAACGAGAGCGCGTAGCTCGTCGACCCGTTAACCGTTTATCATTGCATCGACACGAGTCACGCGGTGGACCCTACTGGCCACTTAAAAAACGGCGATTCAGCCTTTAGTAGGAAGTGACGTCAGCTTTGAAGGTATAGGTGCCGTGAGCTATATCTCTCTAAACGCGACGTAAACAGCTTCACTATACAGCTTTCATCGTACGACCGAAGTTTCTCGACCGGATGATGATAATTTGATGAGAATATTCATTCCACAAAATCCTCAATAATTGTCATTAATTGCGTTGTCATTTCACAATCTTAATACATAAAATTAACGATGTCTAATAATATCTGAGAAATTGCTTAAGAATTCCAGCGATTTATCGCACGAATTTTCGATTAATTTGACACAAGTCTTTCTTGAAGTTAGTCAGTCTTATTGAAACGATATCGCTCGACTTATTGTAAGCACGAATTGAAGATTATCCGCTTTGACAACCATGATCTTTCGTTTTGCGTTAGGTGCTAGTAGGAAGCGGTCCGACGACGACTAATGCATTATTAATGTCCCCTTACTCGTTACCACTCTCGTATTTACTTGCTCATGCAATCTATCGGCATCCCTGAGTAAATAGTCATTCAAGGATCGTGAGTAATTAATAAAATCGAAGAGTGACTTCTTATTTCATACATATTGTGTGCTTGCTTGAGATTTTCTGATAAGAAAATCTTTATTTAATTATTTCATGTGAAACTCTTTCTGAGTCATCATTATATAAAAATGTACATTATATTATAAATGGCTGGGAGATATACACTATATTTCGTTCAAAAATTTAAGCTATATTAGTTCTTAAATTAAACACTTTTAAAAAACACAAAATGTTTCATATTTTTCTATTTTTTCGAAGCTCTATTTTATGGAGAGGCACATATCTTTATCTTTTATAAAATATTGAAAATTGTTTTTTTTTTTTTTAGTCATTTTTATTCTTATCCACAAGAATTCTCGTAATATATTATATAATACATATATTACATAAATGCTTTTATGGCTTATTTATTGTTCGTTATATTTTATAAAAAAAATTTTTTTTTTAAAACTGTTCATGCTGACTTCTGTAAACCAATAAATTCATGTAAAGCGTCTCTGCTCTAACAGATCCTCTAGAGTTGACCGCGTAACGATTTCAGACGAGATACCAGAGCAGGCAATCGAGGGAGGGAGCGAGTTGGTATATTATCGCGAAGATGACGCTTATGACAGCATGTGGGAGTAGCTGTCACTCATTGTTGCCTGGCCAGACTTGATATATCCAGACATTTCGCTTCGTGACATCGAGAGATTCGCCTGCTTCAAATTCTTGCCCTTCAACCTCGCGGCGGGACGAGATCAGTAAACTGTCAAATATCGTATTTTTTTTTATGTATGTTTTATAAAAAGTACAGAAAGTTACTTTTAAAGTGATCGCTATTAAGATATATTATTCGAGCGGAAAAATTTATGCTCGAATCTGTTTGAAAAAACGAAGTCAATGACCCTCAGAAGGATCCGTTCGTTCATCGTATACGATCGTTATGAAGAATCATTCAATGAGTGCTCCCATCTCGCCGCGCTGTAGCTGTAATAACACTAATAACACTTCGGAATACGTTAGCGAGAATCAACGAATTGGCCTTAGATTGATCTACGATTTGTTATTTGTATACTGCCAAGTAATTTGTGCCAAGGGAGAAAGTTGGTTGAACTCATTGATGTCTTTTTCTTTCCTTTGTCATCCTATGAAAATTTTATTCATGCACATTCATAAACAATTTGAACAATTTCTTATTTGTTTCGTTCATCGGTCATTTATATGTTATAACTGCAGTCGTAACGTATTTTTACGTACAGCGCTTTGTGCATTGCCGTCGAACTGATTCGTAAAACAAACTTACGTTCCGCGCGCGAAAGTAATTCCGCGCGTGTCCCGACGCAGATCCGTAGACGTCTCGTTTCTTTCCTCCTACGGCGGGAGATTCTCTACGAGCGTCATTATCACACGGCTACACCTACGGAATAAACGATTGAATATTTACGGCAGACATTCGTCGCGCACGCGGCTTCTCCCAGTAAATCCGTTGATTCGTAAGTCGTGCGCGTCTCGTCGGGCTCCCCCGAATCATTTAAGTATGCCGGCAGCATTTTCGTGGAGAGATACGTGTACTCCGTCTTTAATCGAGATCGAAATCGGCTTGATCATCGCACGCGTGGATCATCAATGGTCAGTGTACAGGATAATACGCGACAACTAAATCGCGAAACTTTTTTTGAGAATCACAATTCGGAAAGAGTATATTAAAGATCATTAAAAATTAACGAGACGTCTTTCTATGTCACGATGAATTATTTTGGAATGCTCGGTAATACAAATTGTTTAAATGTTGCATCATACATTAATTTGATAAATATATATTTCGTGGAATCATATGAAATTAATGTTAGTTTTTTTTAGTACATACATCAAAATAGTATATTGTAAATGTCCATTAATTTTAATTTTGTCTTATTCAAAAAGTCAAATACTTTATCAATCAAATCAATCACGTTATTTTTACATGATGTTCATTATTGTTTATATAATATATGCGATTAAAAAGGAAAACCCAAAGTATATGTACGTGCGTGTTCAGCATAGACAACGAAAAAATTTTCGACATACGTTAGCGTGACATGCGCTTCACAAGCTAGAAATTTTTATTTACATGAAACAAAACTATTGAAAATGAAAATAATATATATAAAAAAGCGATATCAACGTTTTGTAACAGACTGTGATTGATTTTTAAACGTCAACATTTTTGAAATGAAGTCGAGATCGATGTGACGCGCGTGTAGGTAATATTAAGGAAGAGTAAGATAAAGTACGAGAAATATGCGAAATAAATTTGTAAATGGAGGTGTAAAAATGCGCGCGCGCGAAGGAGAAAAAAATATAAAGATTAATGTACGATCTTTTCTGTATTTCAGAGGCCGCCTTCCTCGTCGCTTTCGTATCCCGGCGCGGGTGCCAACGATGACGCTCGCAGCCCCGGAAGTGGTGGTACACCTGGACCTCTCAGCCAGCAAGCGCCAGCCAGCTTGGATTCATCGGACCCAGGTAAGTTTGATTATTGTAAAGGAGAAATATATAACATAACGGCATAAATTTTTATTTACGTTATATACGTATTATAATTTATTTTTTAATGATAAACAACACGCAATCGTCTTTTTCTAAATACAATATTTAATTCAGTATTGGACGTAAAGGTTGTTGGGTTAAATATACGTGCGCGTAGGTGACGGCGGTTTATAAAAAATTTTTGGATCGATTGAAGTAGAATTAAAGTAGGTCTCCCGCGCGTGGAGCAATGAAACATGTCCAGGCACGACTCGCGCGGGTGACGACGGCTAGGCGGGCTAATGACAATATCACGCGACGAACAACGAGTTGATGACAATCAAGACGCGCGTCTAGTTGGGACCCCACGGACCGCTTCTACACGCCCTTCAAATTTTATGAACACGAACGCGAGCGTCTATACCATCAAACTCGCGGCGAAGCCACCGTCGAGCCTAATGAGCAGTTTGTCGCATTGGCGTAGTCAACGAGAATTTATTATTGTACAACAATAATAAATTATTATGCTTTATTCCTTTAAGCAAATAACGTGTTTTTTTCAAAGTTACACTGGCGCAATACATATAAGATTACACTTTTTTAGTCCCTTGTATTTATATCAATATTGCGTTGCAGAAAGATACTTTATTATTTGTTGTTTTACTGCGATATGAAGAAAAATGTATTTCCCTATACATTTACTACGATTTATTCTATTCATTAACAGGTATAATAACGAGAATGTTTATTGATACTATCGAAGGAAACTGGAAAAGTTCGGTAGTAACGAACGATAACCGCGCCAATGGTTAAAACGCGACCGGGTTCAGTCAGTCACCGGAGGGTATACAAGTTCACGACATCATCCCATAAAGATTCATTAAGGTCCCGCCGTTCTCTATATTCGTTCTGTCGTGCCAACATTATAGTGCCGCGTAGCGTGCCAGTTCGGCCGGGCATGCACGCACATACATACGTATGTACGCGGGCGAGAAACAAAACGGTTGATCAATAACAATCATAAGTGTGAGCTATGCCAAAGCAACGATGGACGACGCGAGCGAGAAGATGATGAAGATGAAACCGATGATGACTGATAATCAGTGAGAGAGGAGGAAATGATGGTAACTTCTGAAATGGTGCTGCGTTCAAGTTAAGACAATTAACAGTTTTGCATCTTCGTTGCTATAATATTCGACGATGCAAATAGGGGACGTGCAACGGCCATTTCGTGACGAGATACGAATCTGCTGTGCGAGATTTGTCGCGGAAAAATGTTGACGAGGGTCTTGCGCGCGAGTTTCTTTCAGCACGTGCCTACCGTCCTTTTAATTTCGCCAAGCACTTACAATTAATCGTACAAGTTCATGACTTTTGCTTTGTAAGTTGAATGGCCTAATAATATTGTTTATTCTATATCGTATATCCGTAATTGGCATAAAAACATAAGTGATTCAAATTAATTTGTTTTTTAGAAAATAATATTCGCAAATTTTGAAATTGTATGTATTGATTGTAAATATAATCATTAAATTTCTATTATTCTCATGTCTTATGAAGAGAGATATAATAAATGAGGGATAATCCTTCTGTTATTTTCAACTTACAAAATAACTTATGCCCAATTCTTTCCCATCATGGTAATGATATCGTCTCATAGGAAATTTTGCTTGTCGGCGGTATTTAAAATAAATATTTCTAAATGTTTAATTAAAACAAAAAATATATAAAGAGCATATTTAGAAGCATATAAGGATACCAATTTGGTGGAAGAGAAACGAATAATATATGTTACCTAACATGTATCATACATCTTCCTAGCTGAGAAGTTGTAAAGATAAAATTTGTCTCGCTTTCGTCGCATATACATCTAGTACATCCGACACACAATGTTAAGTCACATCTTCAGATTTAATATCCACGAATTGAACAGGCGTGTATTGCGCGCACGGGCTACTGTTAGTTCGTGACCAGATATCAATCTTCGCGGGCGAGATCTGTCGTGAGAGCGCGTAGAACCCGAGAGTTTCGCACGTGGCCACTATGGAAAGCGCAACCGTTGACGCACGCGAGATCGCGAGAGAGGGGAAAAAAATTGATGGCTCTCCTGCGCAGCGACAGGAACATGATAATCCGCAATTGGCGCTTTCACCGAGCGTGTATAGCGCGCGTTTGGAGAACGTCCGTAAAGATACATTCTCCTCTCTCTCGACGTTCGGTTTTTCTTATATAAGCATGATCCGATAGCTATTCTGATCAACGCAGTTGATTTGACGTCTCGGGAAATGCAAATTATTCTTTTATAAAACGAGAGAACGTGCAAATGTGATGAACGTGAATATACATGTTTTATTTAATAACGTGTAATATCGATTAAAGGTGTTAAAGAACTTAATTAGATACATATTAGATTCGCGGAAATATCATCGAGCTTAGATAAATTACACCTGTCAACATAAATTATAGTTATATGATAAGATTGTATTTATAATTATTTATTAGTTGAATTATTATATCAAATGAGATTAGATCTCGTGCACACGACATAACATTTTCGTTCTCAATATACGCACACGCATGATTCACAAAAATCATTATTCGCAAAAATCAAAAGAACTGACGATGTATTGCTATCCATTATGTCGCGTATCTCGTATCTCTTTCTTAATCGCAACGCTATTGCGATGTACGTGTATGTCATTAACGCGAAAGCACGTCCGTGGGCTTCGAGAAGCGAGGAAACGATACGAGTGTCGAATACATTAACAACTACAACGAATAATCGTCGTCTCACGTCGCATAAATGCGTTCTGAAATTCCGAAATATCATTAAATGATACAATAAATTGATTTATCTTCGATAAGCAAGAACGGCGTTATTCTTTTTTTTTTGGCAATTTTTATTAATAAATTTAATGATAATTAAATTAAAACAAAATTAATTCATGAAGAAAATGATGATGATGATACTTAGGCTTGTGAAATTCACATCGCAACTAATTGTGTTATCAAATGTAATGATAAAGGGCTGCAATCCTGAAGTATTAAATAAAAATGTCGATGGTGCATCCGTGTGCATCTCGCAACAATATGGATTATTTAATGTTAATTAAGATTAACTTAATCCTCTTTAGAGTTTCATCCCTTCGTAAATAGTGAATATTGACGCATGTAGATTTTCTTACACTCACATATAACGTGAGTTACTCGCTGGTTACTTAATGTCGAGATGCTATCGACACATCCGGGGTTGTCATCGTACGGTATTTGCTTGATTCGTTTTCCTTCTTCCTTTCGATCTATTCGCAGTTCTTTTCGTCCCTTCCTTCACACTATGAGACTTCATTAACGTGCCAGCTTGTTTGCTGCGAGATATCATTATGAACGTTTTTTTTTTTTGAACGCCTACTTTGCCACGATGATTGACAACGATGTCATCGCGCATTGGCGGATCTAATTTGTATCCCATCATTCGTTAAATAATAATCTCACGATGATTTTCGGTGCTGTAGCTCCCAAGTAAACGTTTCTCTAAACTCTTCGGTGATATTATTCGGGAAATTATCAGCGTTAATAGTTATTACTTTGACAATAGCCGATAAAATTTCTAAAACGCTCTCATATTCTTTTGAAAAAAATTGCTCGGAAAAGGTTACGAGCTCGGCTTTAAATTGTGGTGTCGTAGAGAGTATCGTATAGGAGAGATACAAACTGGTACATCACATTTATTCTAGATCAATGGACATAGATACAATAAAATCAGAATGCGAGCGATACATTTGACATTCGTTTTTTAAATGTTCACCGCTACACGACATTTATGTCGTCTCATCCATCGTCCAGTGACACTTTCATGAAAGCTTCGATGGAGACGTCACGTGTGTCAGTGGGGAATGTTTTCCAGGACGGGCTGGAAACGCGCACATCGCCGATACGTGGGAAGAGCACGGCTCGGGGCATTAACATATCGTGTTGCAATCGCTCGCGGATATAAACACGTTCCTCCCCGCAGTGGTTATAAAAGATTCTATCTCAGCTTGGCTGACCGATTGCGATATACGGCCTCGAGGAACTATGCGCCGTGTGTGTTATGAATGAGGTAAATATACCAGCATATACGGCGACATATGCAGCTCTCGTAAAATTTATCTCGCGTGTGATACCCCAACTTTTGTTTTTCACCAACCTACGAACATTAATTCCCTCTTCACTTTTACTGACCAAATATTCTCTCCTTGACATTATCGTTATCTTCTTTTTCAAAAGGAGCGACAATGTTTCGTATTACCTTGCATTGATGCTCAGCTATAATTTCTTTTTTTTTTAGTTTTTGCGTCAATCGTATCATACTCGGCGATCATAAACATATAGTACATAGTACGATCATTAAACTTAGGTATTTCATACAGATAACGATAGTTGTTTTAAATCATCTGCTATCTAATCTGCACTTTTATGAATATAGTTTCAAAAGCATTTAGAGACACTTTGATAACATATGTTTGAATATTATGTGATATGAAATTAGAGTTTATTGCTACTTGCCTTAAAAATTGAATAAAAATGAATATAATTGAAACTATGAGATTCGACTCTTATCCTCAATAAGAATATTGAAGAAAGTGAGCCAATTTTTATTTAATTACATTATGAGATATTCAAATTGTTTTTAGGAGTCTTTTGTTAAGTTAACAGAATATCGCTGATTAACATCTCTTCTCGAACACGATTTACCATCTCTGAAATGATCTCTTGTTGATATCGATCATTCTATCTTTGAAATACGCATTATTGCTCGAGCGACAAGCAAACAGAGAGAATCTTCCGCTCTTTTTTTTCGTATTCGAACACTTTCCAGCAGATTGGGTCTTTCGATTTGGCTGGAACGGGTCCTGTCAACCAACGAGTGTCCCTTCGTAACAACCCTCGACATTCGACTTTGTGTACCTTTCGAGAGATCCTTAATCGACGGTTCATCGACTTAGTCGTTTCATCGTCGATTTCTTCTGTCTTGGCTTTTTCTCGCCTCTCGATTGTTCTCTCCTTTTCTTATACGCGGAAAGGAAGAGTACAGTAATGCACGAGAAAAGGAAAAAGCGTTAGATATCTCTCGTTTTCTGACAACTATCGAGAGTGTGTCGGTCGAGGAAGAAAGAGGCAAAGTGATGATGGGGACTGGCAATAAGGGGGAGAAAAAGGGTAAGCGTTAAAGCATGTACGGGGACCAAAGATCACGAGGAATTCTTGGAAATCGGCTTATATGGAGGAGAAGATGCGAGAGAAAGGGGTATCGAAGGAAGGAGATAGTAATGAGGTTGATTCTCTGTTTTCTGTGTTTTCAGCGAGCGGCAGAGAGAGTATCGGTCGGTTATCGGTCCGGAGCTTTTTTTCTCGTTTTGCCCCCTTCTATGTAGAACTCACTTCTTCCCCCCCGCATTAATTTCTCTGGTACATCTCTCTCTCTCTCTCTNTCTCTCTCTCTCTCTCTC
>NW_012130080.1:678375-681626 GCF_000143395.1 Atta cephalotes | reverse complement strand
GAGAGAGAGAGAGAGACATTTACGATTTGTCCAACATTTTAATAGACTGCATGGTAAAAATAAATCAATAAATCTTTGTGTTTGTTAGACGACTTTTGTTAGAGAGTAATTTAATTAAATGTTGCATTTGTTTATTTATGTACTCGTCAAAAAGCGTTTTCTTTTTATCAAGATTGTTGCGTGCCTCGGAAATGATCGGAGAAGAGACGTCTCGGAAAATAACGAATCAGAGAAAGCCATTTATGTGACAAAAATACGACTTGTCGAAAGTGTTATAATGAATAATGCGAGTAGTGCGCCCATCATTCTCGGAGAGTCAGTTTCTCGCCGATACTATATCGGCAAAAGAGGAATGATTGTCGCAACAGTAGAGGGAAGGTTACAGCTGGTTCATTGCATGCAGTAAACTTTCTTTGGTCGCAACGCATACCTATCACGCAAGACTACATATGGTAAATAATCATTATTTATTTACCACATGTGATAAATATATACACACACACACACACACACACACACACACACACACATACACGGCACTCTTGTTTATGAAAGGCACTTAAAAAGTGAGAAAGAGACGCTAGGACTGACGGGTTCAACTTTAATTGCGCGTATTGCATATTTATTAATTTTTTTATTTTGTCCAGGTAATCTCTGAAAGAAGCATTTCATTCAATATTTTATTGTCAATTAAACATAGACATCTAATTATTGTGCGAATGAAAATAAATTTCGAATTAATGACAAAGAGACGCAATACTATATACGTATATCATAATCACGATTTGATATACATATATAACTTACATATTGTGGTTGAGCACCTCTGTCCGACAGCTGTTGGGAGCACGTAAGATAACCCAAACCAACCGAGTTGTCCCTAGTAGTCGGCTCGCGTGCGTATTGACGTAGTTTGTATTTTTTAAGTCTCTCGTCATGCCCAAATGGCTCGGCTACGCCGCCACGCCGGAGCTTCTTTGATTGTCTTCTCGGAAGCACCGAGATTCTTTCCTTCCTGTCAGCCGGTTAGTAGATCAGCCACGAATTACCACGAAGTCTGCCACGAAAGCCAATCAACGTTGATGCACTCCTGAAAAGATACTTTAGCTCACGTTCTTCGAACATTCTTTATTGTGTGCGCAGTACGAAAGAAAGCTGTTCTGGTAAATTAATGCCCATGCGACTGTCCTGATGCAACTATCCTGAGTCATTATTCAGTGTTGCAGTATTTCCGCAAATTTCATAGAATCTATCCGTTCTTCTCCAAACAAGTAGCTACGAAAAAAGAATACTTTTGAAACATTCGTCAAGCACGCGAAACAAGTTAGTGACAATAATCATCAGTTTTAATAAAAAGAAAACATTGAAAAGCACGCAACCGTACGAATACGTTTATAATTTACATCTTCAATAAATGTCCCACGTCAAGAAATAATAAATAGCCGTATAACATAGTTACTTGGATACTATCGGTGGTTCTAAACACATTGTAGCGATATGGCCCGTAAAAACTTAACGAGTGTCGAAATCTGAAAGCCGAAGATTAATATATTACTCAGTCGCGAACAATCGTACGATCTTTACTTTTAGATCATTTACAGATCGCTCGATTATTCGCTCTCTTCTTTTGATAATTGCAGGCACGCGCGTATCATGATTTACGCAACGAGAATCGAATCGTGAGAGCGACTTTGTATCTCGATTTCGTTCTCGAGCCACGCTTGTCTTATTTCGTTTCGCTTTTCCTATTCATGACGATGCTCGTAAATCGTTTTGGTCTCTCGAGGGGGAACCTCACGTGACGCCTCGTCGAAACGTATTCTTTTCGACTTTATGCTCGCGATGGTAGTAAAATCTTATCCTTACGAGACACTCTTCCGCGCCGAGGACTAACGGGCACGACTCCCGCCGTTTGGTGCCCAAAGACCAGGCAGGGAAGAATATGTTCCTCTTGGACGATAACATCGTCGCGTGGTACCGTATGGCGCGTAAAACGCGCCGTTCTCGTGTCATTTAAGACCGTAATATGCTTTGGCGCGGAGAAGCGCAGTTAGTTGGCGACGACGCGATGTCCCGATGAAGAATTCGGCCAGGGTCGCTACTTCGTCCCGATTACCGCTCTTTGAGAACGCAAGAGCCCTGCATAATTCGCATCTGAGAGCGAACTTTTCACTGTTCAACAATAATAAGTAGTGTATACGTGAAACACTTAGGCAATCGAAATTGGATATCATCTCGATATACCGCGAAAAACGCCAAAAACTACTTGGCAATCTGTTTCATCATATCCAAGCACGGATTTTATAATCACCATCGCATTGGATAGATAGCTAAAAAAAACTTTTTGACCATAGATATAATTTTGTTTTAGCAGAGTTTGAGAATGTAATCGTAAGTTTTTCGCAAAAGATTCACCTCTCACCGCTCGAATTCTTTGCAGTGACCACCTCTTTTGCCAGTTTCTTCTTTTCTCTCACCTGATTTCTGACAACGAGCGCTTTCCTATCTGTACTTCCATCTTCTCTTTGCATTCCTTGGGGTATTACACGCCCCAGTGTGCACCACGTATCTTCCTTCTCGCCTGCGCGAGGCGTTGACTCGTTGCTGCTTCCTCGGCAGTCCTACGCGGCTTTCCACGTCGCGAGGATGGGCGAGCGAACTCGTTCAAATCCCGATGCGGCGCCAGGAACAGCGCAAACCCATTACGGATTCATCGTGCGCCATTAGCTAATTCTTCCCTTGCTCCTAACATCTTCCTTTCCGAGCACCCTTTTACCGTCCATCGCGCGAGCGCGAACGATCGTCTTCAGCTCTCTTGTTCCCCTTTTCTTCCTCATCCTATTTCGTGCTTTCCCATCGGACCCTTCAGCCAGCTTTCAGACTCTTGTAGACCCTTTCTAGCTACTCGGCTTCGCATTTTGCGTAAATGTTCTTATCGCACACTAAATGAGGATCTCCGATTTCCAAAGATTGAGAGATCTAAATTCGGGAAAAATTTTTGGAATTATGTATTTATATATTTTTGGTGATAATAATAAAACATTTATGGATCATTCAAGTTCAGGATTTTTTTTTGTAATCGTGAAACGACTTCTAGCATTTAATCAGATGGAAATAGTTTGCGTTTTGAAAAGATCTCGAATATGCCCCAAATATTATACGATCGAGAATACGATGTTCGATTTTCTGGGAAGCATGTCATGTGTCGGTTGAAATATATGTGATGATCAACGAGAGAGAGAGAGAGAGAG
>NW_012130080.1:675368-678355 GCF_000143395.1 Atta cephalotes | reverse complement strand
CGTTTTTCTTTTCGTTTTCGTTCCCCTTCCCTTACTTGTAGTAACGTACTACTTCCTTCCCCCTCCCCTACTTAACTTTACTTCTTCGTACTATCTCTCTCTCTCTCTCTCTCTCTCTCTCTCTCTCTCTCTCTCTCTCTCGAAGCATTAAAAAGTCTTTATGAATTTCAGTTTTCTTTTTTCTTTATTCTAAGAACGTTTTGATCAGTCTACATAAAACGTCATCGAATACGAGACAAGAGTATTTCCATTGTCCGACAAGAAACTTTTATTTGCTTCTGATCTTGTGTAAAAACCGATTCTTTCTAATCAAAAAGATTTATCTTTAATTAAAAGATTTAGTTTAGATTCTCTGATAAAAAAAAAAAGATTCTTTCTAGAGTGTACATCACGTACATTACATTAGAAATAAATTGCTATAATTTATTCCTTAAATTCAATGGAAATAATTTAACGAAAATACCAATTATTACATTCTTACATTTCGCGGTAACAAATCATACACTGAACGATTTAATAGCCTGTTACGAATTGGGAACGTTCGAGACCCAAAGCAACTGCAGAAATTGGCGTAATACGCCTTATTATTATCGAAACCGCCACGGCGAGAGGTTCTCAACTTGTGCGCGCGAATGATCGATAGCGCGCAGATGGCACCAGGAAACGATTAAATTATGAAATGTGTATATTTGCAACGACATTGCTCACGCTTGCAACGACACGTCGTGTACAAAGTTTATGAGACGTAGCCGGGCAGGGGAGAAACCGGGGTCGGACATCGCGATACCAAAGTTAATTGGCATGTTAATGAATAATAAACTCGTGTCACTCGCGCGCGGGGTATCGATAGCTCTCGGGACGGTTTGTAACTACGAACGTGACAGCGCGGCTGGTATACTCTCTCATTAATATTATTGTTTACTATGCTTCTAATCTCTAATTTTTGTAACCCGCGCTCCACCACATTTTTATCGAATGGCGACTTGTCAGAGTTCATTGATTTGAGCGACGACGCGCTGAACATTATATTCGTTATCTTCATTCCCGGTTGATTCTTGGTGGTAGTGCTCTGGCTGACCGAAGAAAAAATTTTCTTATCTGTCTCATCCGATAGGCGAAACCTACGTCAGTGAGCCACAACTGCAACGCCATAAATTGGAAACGAGACGTTTACCATCTGGTCGATTAATTCTTTGAGTCACGGATAACGATAAAGCCATAGTTCGGACTTGACAAATACTCGAGCGTAATATAAAAAGAGTAATATCTATAATAGAAAGAAATTTTACTGTTTGAAAGACATCCACAATTTCTCGTTTCAATATTAGCTAAAATTTTTGGGCTTAACCCTCCCTTCCCCCCCCCCCCCCCTCAGACAGGATAATTAAACTACGGATAACTTTATACATTTATTAACTTTTTACATCTTTAATACACTATCTCGTAATACAGCGAGTTTCATTTTTTTGTATTTCATTTTCCTATGTACTGCTAACGTATGTAAATAATCGTATAGCAGTAATCAACAAAAAACAAATAAGCGAGCGCAATATTATTTATTGGCCGTTTGCCAAAAGCAAATTTCAGGATATTTACCTCTCTACCTCATTTCATCGGCATCCTAATAAACGTCGGTATATTCCGGGTGATTTAAAAATAGTCATAAATTCAATCCTCTCACATTTTCTCTTTATCTCTTGCGTGTGCGAATACACGCGGTCTGCAGAAAAATCAATTAAGCGGCTTATGTGAAATATCGGCGCAATTACGCACGATTGCCAAATCTAGTCGGACTATCGATGGCTGCATTATCAAATGCTCCTGTTCGTCCGTGCAGATTTCAGCTGCAATTCTCTCCCGCGCACCGTCAGCTTTTCATCGCGAGCGTGCGCATTTTTATTACGCGATGCGGAGGCATATTACTGCTTTCGGTGGAGCGTGCACGAGAAAAGGGAATCGCACGCGAGATCCTTTTCCGCTGAAGTGAACCAGGAGCGCGAGCGATTGCAAAATCGATAACGGATTTCACGATCGATAGATACCTGCTTTGGTATATTGTTGCATAAGCACGATCCTAGAGAAATTCGCATGGAAATGTTATACGCATGGATTGTTACGCATTTTCTTGACAAGAATTTAACGATTAATAGAGAGATCTTGATACATGTGTATATAAATTCAAAAAATTAGCAGAAGTTAACTCAAAGCTAATATATGACAAGGATTAGGATATTAAAATTTATTATATGTTTATTATTCTATTTATCAAAATGTCATTGTCTAAATTTATGTAATCGACTGACCAATGAAATTATGTTCCGTGATGTTCGCGATGACAATACAACGATAAACAATTTCACCAGAATCTCGCTTTATCGCAAAAGTCCACGTTACTTGTAGGGACATTCCGATTCTTTCGCGAAGCCATTCGTCAACTGTTATCAGGCTGTCGGAAATCTTATAACTCTAACACGACATTAATTACGCTTTGTAGCGTTCGAGATATGTGTATGTATACTTTTGGTCGAGCGTGAGGCTTATCTTTTCTCACGATGCAGTCATACGCCATAGTTTGTACGGTACCAGTTTATCGGAAACACCTCCTTTTTTTGCTGTTCCTTTGGAACCCCCGGGGTGTTGACGAGAGTCGCTCGTAAATTTTCTGCTGGTAGAGCTGATGCATGCTTTCTTTTTTTTTCATCTCTTTTTTACATTAATGTCTCATCATTCTATTTCATCTTTATGCATTACATCATGTAACGTTCAAATATTATATATTGAAAACTAACGGCAGAATTCATTAATGCAATTAATATGAAAAAATAATGAATAGGTAAATATCTTATTTAAAACGATTGCGTCTGTTTTCTTCAATTTCAGATCAAATATGGAATTTTTATTTATATATTTTTTATATACAATATTTATAAAGAGGGTGAGAGAGAGAGAGAGAGAGAGAGAGAGAGAGAGAGAGAGACTATTACGTA
>NW_012130080.1:664502-669961 GCF_000143395.1 Atta cephalotes | reverse complement strand
CGACGCGACGCGTAGGAGGAGAGAGAGAGAGAGGAGAGGGGGGGAGGGTGTAGGAGGAACGGGAGAAGGGAAGAGACGTGCAAAAATACAACGAGAGAGTGTCGTCTCTGTGCGGAACTTGTGCACTACGACGCTTTCATACGTTCTTTGCGTTCGCGTGCGTCCACTTTCATGCATGCACATTCATATAAACATCTGATTTAACCGCGCAACCTCTTATCCGCGACATTTCGCGCAATCGACCAACTCTTGTCTAGATCGTATCTCCGTGCGGACGTATTCAACACTATAGCATGTTAATGCCGTTACTAAAAAAGGGCATCGCATTACTGTTGTAGAAATAATTGCATCTCCGTTTTTCTCAAAACAAAAAATACTCGATCAATCTTAGTTTTGATCTCCGTGTGTCTCGGGTATAATGCAAAAGAATAAGTAAAGTAAAAACAAGGTTTCCATTAAATTCTTGAATCGATTGAATTCCTTTGCGAACAGACAAAATAAAATGAAAATAGAGAACGAGGCAGAGAGAAGAAGGTCCGCGAACAACGAGAAGAAGGCGATTTTTTTTTTTCGCCTCTACCACTGCCGAACAGACTTCATTCTTAGTTTACAAGCGTGTGGTCTACAAAGAGGTTGCCACGTTGTTAAAATAACCGCAGAGACCCGCGACTCACGAAGGCGTACACTCGTTCATGGCACAAGTGTGTGCGTGCGTGATTTTACTGGATGCACGAGCGGAGGCTCTTACGTACGTACGCATGCATATGCACGCATGAGCCTTTTATGTTGTGTAGGTGTACTTCGGAACGAAGGAAAGCTACGACGAGCAAGGCTTCGAAGATGCATCTTTACTTTGTGACAACGCCGGAGTGGCGGTCAACCTTCCTTACAGTCGACTCTCTTCTTATCGTCGAAGAAGGCATTTCCTTGCGTTCCGAGTAAAATTCCGAGCGCTAAAACACGCGTAAATCGTCACTTGCAACTCCAGTCGATTATGCCGTAAGCGAGAACATTGTTAATTTTCCGATGCATTCCACAATAACTCAAAGCTCGGCAAAACGGATATCTAAGATAGAAGAATAAGGTCGGAAGAAGGGACCGCGCGTACTATATGATAATGAATAATATTATTAATAGGTACATTCCTTTTTTGAAGCACTTTGCTGGAGCGTTTTAGTTTGTTTTTATCTCTCATCGAGTGATTATTTGGCCGAAACGAGAACCACTGTGACCACTGCCGTCACCACGGCGCGACGTGGCGGCGGTAGAGCGGTAACGTAAGAAACTTTTCGAAAACCACAAAGTACGGCTGTAAAGGAGGGCCGCGTGCGCACACGTCACGCGTTTTACGGAGGAGTCGAGGAACAGAGTGAATAAGACGCTCCCCGGATTCTCACGAGATCGTGCGGGAGGAGGACAAAGATATGGGAAACCTCCGCAACGTTCCTCCGCAACCCGAACCTCGGCAACGCGGTCGCAAGCGGACTGACATTTTTTTGTCGGTGGTCTCTCGTCGACTTTGCCGTCCTCGACGTGACTTTTATTGCTTGTACGGCGTAAACGCGGTCCCGTAAAGAGTACAGGAAGGAACGTGGCTTTATCTCGTTAAGGTCCTACAGTTAAATTCGAACGGCTCAACTTAACGAGTCGATACATCATTTAGACTACCGTTTTACTTAACTAAAAGAGAAGAGAGAGAGAGAAGAAAAATCGCTATATCGTATTATAATAACAGCGGAATATGTTGCTGATATCAATACGAAGAATTTGAAGCAATGCAATGGTACAATACGTGAGTTTGGAACCAATTTCAAACGAGCAATTTAATATTTTTCCAGAGCGCGGTAACTCTTAATTTATTTTGGTACCGAGCGTGACATGAATGAAGAAAATGCTCAATCGATTATTCATTACAACATAGCGCTACCGCGATCGAAGAGCTACGATAGACGAGGCCATGCGAAAAGAAATGCCCTTAGATTCGATAATAATGAAACTTACTGACGTGTATGATTGAAAACGCAGGACGTCGGTGAAATAACTGTTAGGATAGGGAAAAATGACAAGCGCCGCAACGAAGAGAGTGTTGGCGTTATACTACAGACACGTCATTATGCCCGATTATATCACCTGGCTAGTGTTTTCCATTTTTCCAGTGGATCTGCCGTTGCCCCGTAATAAAATATAATTATGCCCGATAGACATGTATTTAACAAGCCGTTATTATTATTTCTTCATCGCGTCGATGAAACTGACTACTAACTCGAATACTTACGTCAGCACCATAAAATTACGTTAGAAAGAATCGTGGTGAGTCAAGTTTAGGCACGAACAGGTATACGAAATGCGAATTATTTTTTCTGAACATAAGTTTTTTTATGAACAATTATTCGGACGTTGTCCTTTGACTTATGTCGCTCGAACTTATGATTAAGATATTGCGGTAAGCTGAAATCATGGCAATATCACGAACAAATCTAAATTGAGTAGAAATGTATTTATATTGATTACATGTATTGTGCGATAATTTATTTATTCGATCATTGAGAGAGAGAGAGAGAGAGAGAGGGGAGGGGGGGAAGAGGAGAGGATCAAAAAGGTCTTATGATATCTGTTATGGTTCGTTTCTTCAGATTGTATCTCAAAATCGACCTGATAAATTAAACAATCACTAAAAATTGTTTTGCAAATCGTAAACTATATGATTATTGTCTCACTGATAAAATGGATTTTAATCTGAATGAGATTGTTAGTAAAAGCGACTATGGTAATGGAACAACATGCTGAATTCGAAATGTATCGTATTATATAAGATGATTTAATCGATTCTAAAATCCAGAAGTATTAAATGGAGAATGGCGTAGGAGATAAGCATTTGTGTAATTTGAATAGGAAAAAGAATTTTGTAAAATAATTTGTTTCTGTTTTTAGATGTTATATAACGTGTAGTCTTCTGAAATATTTTATTCGCTATTTGATAATAGTGATTTGGATCCGAAAGTGGGTATATGAAAGAAAAATAGAAATAGGACTTGATAAATATGACTCGAGATGTAGTAATTAATTAAAAGTTTTAAGAATCTTTATACCTTGTTCTTGTTTATTTAACTCTTCTTCGAACAATTATATTTCAAATAAACTTTATTTTTTTTTTCGCAATTGATGTCGGGTATCCACTACATATTTGGAAAGAAGAATAGAAAACATTGAGTGCGAAACAAGAAATCCATAGCACCTGTACAGTTACAATAAATTTGCTATTATTTGATAGAAGCTTCAACCGAGGCCGAAATAAAAGTTGGGGGCCCCGCATCCGGATGACTCTTGACGGATCCCTGCAACGGCGATCCGTCACATGCAGATACTATTCTGTGCCTAGCCCTACGTTGTCCCTTATGCACAGTACATGTGGATCTCGATACAATGAGGGGGAAAAGAACCACCCAGTCGGTTCTGACTCTGCCGCTGCCACGCATCGTCACTCGCTATAGAACGAGGACCTGCTCTTTCCTTTCTGCTTTCCTTTCCTCCCTTCGCTGTCCCCTCCTTTTTTTATATTCCCTCTTCCATGTCCTTTTTTTTTTCTTCGGACGATGGTGAATGGTTCCAGTTGGGTGGATTTCGGGGGAGACGTGTCGTTGCGACAGAATTCGAAAGGGGATGGCGGCGATTCTGCCGGCCGTCTGCAACACGTTGCATTGTGTCACTTCTTCATTCATTCCTGATTTTGCGGCCGACTTGCGTAGCGAATTTACGAAAACCGTGACTCCCCTTCCCTACACCCAGATCGCGTATTTTCCTTCTTTTCCCTCGCTTTCTTCGTCGCTCTTTCGTATTTACTGTCTTTATTGCGCAGCCCTATCGTCGTTTCAAGAGAACGTTTGTCCATCTGTAAGAATCTCACGTGATGATTACATGACACGTTGTCATGCAAGCTTGTTCTTCGCCGCCCTTTAATGACACGTCTGTTAACGTCATTGACGATGTAACTGTGGGAGAGACATGCAAGATTGTCGTTGAATTTTGCTCGCATTCTGTCTTTCGCATCAATATCGCATGCGTGCTTGTGACACTGTCACTTTAAACTTGATAACAATTTCCTATTTGATCGACAGAACACTTCATTAAAGAATTACGAAACGATAAATATAATTTCGCTTTTAATTAAGAAATTTGCTTGGAGATTTTCACCGATAATGATGTTAATTATAAATAGATAATTAAGTAAATAATGATATAATTCTCGCTGTATGGGATCTTTGATATAGTATTGATTAATTTGATCATTTGGCTTAATGAAGAAATTTTATATCTAGAAAAAATTTCTTGCAGATATTCTAGTATTTGTTGTACCATGTAATTGAACGATGCGCGAGTGATCTTTTCTTATTCAGTCTGCCCTGAGAAAACAAACTGTGAATCTGGTTCGGGTTCACTGTCAAGTGCGGGAGAGACCCCTTGATCCTGAAGGGAACAACGCGGGGTCATAGCAGTCTGTGATTGGATCTATTGAGGGTTTTCAAGTGCGTTGACGATCCTGCTTCTCTTCCGATCGTGGGAGAGTACCGGAAAGTCTTGGATACTCAGGTACTTCTCAATGTTGTCGCACTGAATAGAGCATGGTGTAAATATCAGCGGAAAAGTTCGAGCGAATGTATTAAAAAATATAAAGTAAATATTTATACCATTAAAAAATAATAGTTAAAAGAATTTCTAGAAATGTCATTCATTTTATTTTCAATTTCTTTCAGTTATATTTATTATTTAATAATACAATATATTACTATTTTATTGCGTTGTGTACTTTTATCTTCGAAATATGAGAAAAGATATACATACATGCGTACTTCAGCTGTTTTAAAATATTTGATTATCTCATAGATTTCATTAAGTTAAGAAATAAAATTAATTTACTTGAACTCAGTTCGTGATGTTACTGGTACAAATATTTATCTTAAATATGGTACCGCATTACAATTTGAGCTATCTCTTTGAGAATCATATAAACGTATGCTACGAATAAATTTATTTTATATTTATTGTTAAGTGCTTTTCATGCGGGATAAAATTTCGTGTAGAATCCTCTTTTAATTCTGCTGCTTTACTGCCATACTCGAACCGATTAAGAAGAATACCTGGCGTATTGGGAATCGAGTATTAAGATCAACTTTAATGATATTAGAAGTATATCAATGTAATTTGGAGATTCTCGGATCGAAAATTCCAAGCTATGAAATACTATTTTCTTTCTTTATATCTATGGTTCTAATGCCGATTACATTCAAGACATTTTACATCTTTAAGAGAACACGCAATCCTCTCGACATTGCTTTCCAGCCCCCCATGCTTTAACGATAAGAATGAAACGCTAGGCGTACAATGAAGGTGTCGTTGCAGGAAATTATACAGCACTTATAAGAGTTTCTCTCTCTCTTTCCCCCCCCCTCCTCTCTCTCTCT
>NW_012130080.1:658287-659734 GCF_000143395.1 Atta cephalotes | reverse complement strand
CTACTCTCTCTCTCTCTCTCTCTCTCTCTCTCTCTCCCTCTCTCTCTCTTCCACCGCAACCTCGTCCTCCTGAAGCCCGGAGTCTCCGAGCAGCAGAACCTGAGCAGTCAGTTCTTCCGGCTCCTAGTCGATTTTCCACGAACCAAAGAGAGAATCGAAAGGCAGGGGACCGAGCGAGGACGATACCATCTTAATTAAAAGTTGCCAATTCATTTCGCCCGTCGTTTCCACCCCGTGAACTCGGCCGCTATAGAGACAACGGGGGTACGAGCGAGTACTCAAAGCTAGATATGAGGGAAGGAAAGGAGACTGCTTTTTTCTTTTGTCTTACTGTCGTGTCATTCTGTGAAAGCCACGAACTTGAGGAGGGGGGTGAGAAAAAAGTTGGGAGAGCCTGAGATAATAATAAGAAGTTCGTCCGAGAAGGAAATTAAGTAAAACGGCCCCGTAGGACAGTCGGGGACAACCCCTGGCGCAATGTTCCCTTCTTTAAACGCCTCTGCTTCTCTTTATTCATGTAAATGTGTAATTCTTTCACACTTTGCTTGGCTGCTATTTTAAGAAGCTCGTACGACATTTGAAATCTTTTTCTACTATAAATGTTTTTGGATAAGACATTTAAAAAACAGCATAATTCTGGCAGCAAAATCACTTTGATATTTACATTTAATACGGGACAATTGATGTAATGCAAGTTATAACGATTATAACTCGACCATGGATTATTAATGATCTCTTTAGTTACGAAATGAATAGTAATGATGACTTGAGCAAGTAGTATTGCCCAATAGCCTGAAAATGCATTTCGTTAATGTGCATTGTAGTGGTAGGAACTCGTGAAGCAAGGGCGTCCTCGTAACAAAACGTACCCCTTAACGCGTTCTGAGCTGCCACCGAATGCTAATTGCTCCATTCATGAAGTTGAAGACGTAAAGCGGCTATCGGCGAAACCGCAAAGGGCAGCGGCGATTTGCCACGGTTTATGCGCCGCGAACGAACAATACTGCCGCACAGTGGCGCGTAAATAATTAAGAAATGGCCCTCCAAACTCTCAGTCTCTCCTTCTTTCTCTTTTTGTCTACTATTTCGTTTCTACTCTCATTTTTCTTTTTTTCTCTTACTTTTCCCTTCGCCGCCTGACCGCGCAACGGCGACGAGTTTTACCTGCTCTAATTACAAATTTTTCGCCGATGCCGAGCGCGCGGCTGCAGGTAATTTAGTCCCCAATTTATATAAAATATCTCGCGGCTAATGAAGCAATTTGAGGCTGTCTACGGTGATAACGTATGGAGTCTGCAGGTTGCTCCGATGTAATGGAGAAGAGACGAGGTAGATGGGAGGGATGCGGGAGGGAAAGAGAAAGCGAGACACTAGGAATAGTGGGGAGATGAAGAGAAAGAGAGAGAAAGAGAGAGAGAGAGAAGAGAGAGAGAGAGAGAGAGAGTTA
>NW_012130080.1:654220-658267 GCF_000143395.1 Atta cephalotes | reverse complement strand
ATAATAGTATGCTATACGAAGTTAATTACGTATAAGTAATAGAAACGACTAGGCGTACAATAGAAGGTGTCGTTGTCAGGAAATTAATACTAGCACTTATAGAGTTCTCTCTCTCTTCCCCCCCTTCCCCTCTCTCTCTCTCTAACCGCGAGCAATTGTCTCTTAGACTGGTATTGTCTTCTCCTGAAGTCATCTCTTACCTCGTCTTCTCTCTATCTGTCTCTCCCATTCTTTCTCTCCTCCTCTCTCTCCTCGGAGCCTAACGAACCTCTTGTCTGACACCGCGCTGTACAATGAGAGATCTAATCGCGGGTGAAGTACTTAATATCTTAAGGTTGGACGAGACCGACGTTAGGGTTGCCGGGTGTACGAAGACGATGCCGGGCGCTTGCTGCAAAGAGACTCCACGGATACGAAGATGGAAGTGGAATGGTGTACGATGGGTGGGCGCGAGTTCGAGAGTCAGAGAGGGTTGAGCGGCTGACTCCTCGGTTACTGGGTTGAATCCCCGTGTCACGATATCTGATGAAGAGGACGCCTCCGGGTGACAGCAACTCGCCCGCAGGACTTTGAGATAGACGTGAAGTTGCAGGTGTTAGATACTTCCTCGAGATATAGCCGATGTACCTTGTGACCTTGATTCGCAAGACTACGTTATATCGAAAATGAAAGCCACCAATTTGAAACTGATAGTTCATCTATCAGGAAAATTGTGAAATTTATCACAGCATAGAGAAGGAACATCCTTGATTCTCCAAACACTTTGTAGAAATGAAAAAAGTTTAATTGAGATTATATAATAAATTATGAAAAAACAAAGTGCAATAATAACTTTTAAATTTTTCTCCTATTTTGAAAACTAAATTATTTAATTATTAGTTTTAAGCATTAGAAGCAAAATATTTTATTAGATATATTTTTCGCGCATGTACTTTTACGTTTTATTCTTTTCGTCGGAAATTTGGTCAGTTTAACGGAATAGCATCGCGTTTTCTCAAAACGACAGATGCGTCATTCGTGGAAGAAGCAAGAGAAGGACAGGAGGAGGAGGAGGAGGAGGAGGTGAATCATCTCTTTGAAAGGAGTATATACGCGTGGACAGAGGAAATCGGATGGGGAAAGAGAGATGGGACGAAAGAGCAGTTTCGTCGAGTTCGTCCGCAGCGTACACCTGCCGCTTCGCAAATGAACCCTTTGTTTCTACTCGCCGAGTCATTAGGTGTGCAGCCGAGGGCAGCCGCGGTTTTAACTAGTTGGCTAACCGAAAGTAATAAAAAGTAAAATAGCGAGAGTAAAACAAACCATGTACGATGTACGGCACCGGTAACGACGGTCCCGCGGCGCTCTGTACTGGTATAATCGAAATTACCCCCTCGGGCCCATGTGAATGGTTGCTCCTGGAACGTCCTCTTAATTTGACTATACAGCTGACATTGCATTATTAAACGCTGTGTGAATTTGCCGTCAGATTTCGAAGAAATTCCAAATTTTATACGGACTGAAGAGACTGTTATAATTTTCTACTGAATCAATTTAAAATTGAATGAATTTAAAATAAATTTACTTTTAAAAGAAAGATATAATGATCACGTACAAAGTAAAAATAATTGCTTTTTAACTATTAGAAGAATTAGTAAAATAGTTGAAATAAAGAGAATCAGTTTTTAATGTCAAATAATCTTGAGAACTTATTTGTGCCAGTGTTATTTCTATATGTCGTGTCGTATATTGTTCACTACTCAGCACTACTACCATCACTGTTAGCGAATCCGAAAGCCTCTTTCGACTCTCTGAGCGGAAAATTCGAGCGGCTTTTCCCACCCTCATCATTCGTTATCACCCCTGGCCCGGTGTAGGAGGCATTTCCTGTAAGAAGCGACGCGAGGTCGTTTCAGCGAAATAACCGTTTGTACTCCGACTCGTGTGCCTAATACCATAACCATAACGATACGCCACGGCAAGAGCTACGATGCGAGAAACGGGGGAATGAGAAGAGACAGAACTCATGATAGAGTGGATTCGAGAGAAACCACATCGGAAGGGTGGCATTCGGTCTCGCTTATGCAAAGTTTTTCGTCAGTTTTCGGTTGTTCTCCTTTCCTCGCTTCTATGGACATGTCTCTCATCCCTCGGTTCACCCTTCGTTTCGCGTCGTGGAGCGACGTACGATTTGCAATTCAACACAGTTCGCGCGCGTATGAAAAGCGCAGGAAGAGTCTTGCAGCTTGTCTATACGATGCGTACGCAGAAACATTTCTCTGACAAAGTCATGCGTTAGCACAAGAGAGATGCCACATAATGAATAATAATCGCATATAGCATCCTGAACGCTGCGAAGAGTCTGCGTCAGTCTTGCCGCCGCCCCCTTTGCGAGACGGTCGTCGCGACGCTCCCATTGTGCGTTGGATCCATCGGTGCCCTCTCCGCAATTTCTTCTCCTTCTTTTTGATCTCCTAGCCCGCTTTTATTATCTTCTTTTTTAATATGCTCCCGACGTGGAGACTCCTACCGCGATGGTATGAAATTGAAGCTTAAATATTCTATGGAGTGTCGCAAGACTATACGACCTGCTTTTTGATATAGTTATATGAAACGTCGTTATGAGGATGAACAGCGACTTTATATTGCTTTCTTGCGACGAAATCTTCCCCCATAGCTCGACGCAATCTTCAACTTATCAACTCCGGAAATGACGTTCTTACTTGTATTATAATCTAATTTATAGTATTCTAATCATGAAGCTGTTTCATGATTAGAACCGATATAGAACCGAGATTTTAATCAGTATTCCTTTTTCCCAAAGATAATTAATTATGGGACATGAATATGTAAATCAAATGTATGCTTATTAATTAGATTTTTTAAATCTACAATTATTTAAAAATAAAAAAAACATCGACAAAAACGGATAGATATCCTGATAGACCTTTCATACCCTTTTCATTCAATGACTCTGTTTACATGAATTTCGGCATCAAGTAATTTTTTTATTTCCGACGTTGCAAAGACGCGGAGGAGTTCCTCTTTTTCTCGTTCTGCCATTTGTTTTTATCAGCCGTTCCCCTGGGACGTTAACAGCCACCTGCCGAGCATACTGTGGCAACGGTTTTCTTTCCTGTGCGCTTTCTGCTCTTTTCTGCTTTTCTTCCTTCTGCATCTAATATCTGGAAGACACTATATGCGGCTTACCCCAGTCCTCGGGGGACTGACGGTGAGAGACGCGTCCTGAAAGTCTTTTCCCATCGCGGGATGGCAGTAGGGTGCGTGTGATGGCACGCGTGTTACACGCGCTCATTGCGCCCATTATGATTATATTTTATATATTTCCTTGTTTTTCTTTCTTTGCGATTCACATTTTATTATTTACATGTCTGTGCTCCGTTTTCAATCTCTATTTATATTCTTTAAATATATATTTTTATCACATATGTTCCGAATGCTTCTTTCCTAATTGTAAATCAGAAAAAAAATTTATGGCATTACTGAAGAACTTATTTGCAAATAATACTTTGTAATAATACTTTGTATAATACTTCAATTGTAGCTGTTGTCTTTTTTGCGGTGCTTTGATTATTTCTTTTCTATGCTTCACGAAAGAGGTCTCGAGAAGACTAAGAGAGAACCAGTTCAAAAATTTTTACGACGTGTCATAATTACAGGATTCCATGCGGCGGCTTCTGCCTCGCGTTTAACCACCGTTATTTTTGCGTAACTCAAATAATCTACTCAAATAATCCTCTACTATCATTTTTGCCTTGCATTAATAATTATTGAATTAGTTATTTTATGTGATTAATTATATTAATCGTACAAATTCAAAGTATATTATATACGTATATTTTATAATGATATCACAATTAAAGTAAATTATTTATAGATGAGTATATAAACAGATCAATATAAATATCAAGAAATTAGAAATACTTTTTGCACGCGCGCGCGCCCACACACACACACACACACACACACACACACACACACACACACACACACACACACACACACACACACACACACACACACACACACACACACACACACACACAC
>NW_012130080.1:652532-653460 GCF_000143395.1 Atta cephalotes | reverse complement strand
TGTGTGTGTGTGTGTGTGTGTGTGTGTGTGTGTGTGTGTGTGTGTGTGTGTGTGTGTGTGTATTACAAAGTAGGAAAATATGACATTTACGACGTTTAGGTATATAATTTGTAATTTATAATAAGCGCGATACTCAGAGAGGCCAATTACGAAGTCGAGCAGATAATCGAATAATGCGTTCTTCGTCAGCGGTTATCGGTAGTTCTATCGCGCCAATTAAATATTCCCGTATTTACGTTCGGACTGGCGAATTATAAATTCCGATTCGTTCGGAATACATAATTGCGTGGTACTTTTATTAGCGTGATAGATAATTCCGTCATTTTGCCGTGAATATTTAAATTTGTGCGCTCTATGCGTATTCACATTGCGTCGTTGAATCGCAATTACGTCGCAAATGCGCGAAACGGCACTGATGATAGCAACATCGTTCCAGACATTCCCTTGAAGAAAATCTAACCGACCGCTAAGGCGGAAGTATGCTCGCAAAAGATGAAGAGAGTGACCGTTAGGAGTGGAGAACGCAAAAACTGTTGAAAGTGTCATCATGTCGCAGAAACGTCTTATTTTGTCGTAAAATCCTGTGTATTAATAAGATAGTTGCGTGAAAGGATATGTCGAGAGTGTATCCTCTTGAGATATGATGTATTCCGTTTTGACCGCGTCGTAACTTTTGTAGCCACGTCATAGGATTTACCGAGAGAAGAGCCGATTCCATAAACCTCGAGTCGAAGATCTTCGTGTTCCTCAGGGTCGACGAGATATCGTGGCGTTATAGGGACATAGTACGCGGATAAGTGCGGGCACGTCAGCGCGGCTAAAGCGTCCGCTCGTAAAGCCGATCCCTGTATAATTTTCAATCGCTCTACGGATTTGACGACCTCGTCACGGTTACGCTGCCATTCGATTCACTATCTCTCTCTCTCTC
>NW_012130080.1:619119-651045 GCF_000143395.1 Atta cephalotes | reverse complement strand
CTCTCTCTCTCTCTCTCTCTCTCTCTCTCTCTCTCTCTCTCTCTCTCTTTCATTCTCCGTCCGAGAGTATTCTCGGCGAGCGCGCGCATGGCACGATCGAGAAGGGCTGCTGCCTTCCTCATTCACCTTCCTCAGTGAACCGTTCCCTCTCGTTGTTGAACAAGAGAGAGGGAGGTTTACAGATAAGGGCAGAATGACGAGGTCGCAACGACCGGTAAAAAGGTGATCTCTCTCGGATAATACCGAAGGAGCTCGGGACCAAAGGCGAAAAAGAGAACCTGCTCCCTCGGGCGTCAGGGAAACACCAGCAAATGCCTGCGGAGGCCGTAAAAAGACAATACCGTTCTCACACCACAAAAGAGTCTTGCCACCAAGTACCATTACTGATGGCGTATCACGATTCCTTTAGATGCACGTGCAAGGTTCGAACGTGGGCGCGTGTCCTCCCTTTCTTTTCCTTGATTTCGTCTACGGAATCATCCCTCTGATTGACGGAACGCTTCTCGTACCTCTGCAGTAATATTCTTTTTATTTAATGAGTCAACTGAGAGAAAGAGTATAACGCGATACCATTGTTGCTCTTTTTCTATGCTAGCCTGAGGATTGAATTTTATAGCGAAGTCTTTTATTAGTTCGCGTTTTGCATGCTATTGTGTCCCTCTTCATTGATACGTCGCCGTTCGCTTATATGAAGAGAAAAAAAAAGTTAACGAGCGTATAATATATAATTTTATTTACTTTTTGTTTCAGGTAAGTGCATACTTCTCAATTGTTTTGCAACCATCGTGACTTCTGGAAATAGTGAGTAAACATTAATTGATTTTCCATTATATAGTACCATTAGATGAAGGGAAGGGGAAAATGAAAATTATTGTAAGTATATTCGCTAAACTAGATAGGTACTTTCACATTTAAATTCGCTCGCTCATGCACTTTCTCTTTACGACCTAATGATCGTCGGAAATGAAAAGAGAGTTGAAAGAGAGGGTGAAAATTTCCCTTCGAAATTTCTTGGTGGCAACAACACCTTGCTTATAAGGGGTTCGTCACATTTAACTTCTCTGTGTATTTATCGATTTCATTAGTCGATAACTAACGCGCGACTTGGACGCATACGATATCACGCGTTATCAAGGAGATAGATTTATGAGGGTGCTACTGAATACAAGAGACGATACGTTAAGGGCGCGTAATGACTTCAGTTGGTTGCGATTTCGAAGGCGGTAGGTTGTTATCCAGATAAAAAGAACATTAGTCATTCGGTATCGTTGTAATTATATTACATTTGCTAGAGCTATTTCTTCTACTTTGATAATTGTAGCGTCGCATAAATAATTGTATCTCATATGCGTACGAAGTACACGTAAGCATTTATCAGTTTCTCAAGGAATTTATTATTTTCTAAAGTAGCATCCTTCAGAAGAAGAAAAAGAATATACGATTAAACATTATATATATCAGACGTATTAAAACATAAATTGAAGTAATCGTAAGATCGAATATAAATGCGTCGGTAAATTTAATGTATCATATCGTTTGTATCGCATGCATTAGTTTTTTGTTAGTCAAATCAGATGGACGTTTCACGAATATAAGGCCACTTAATCCTTGCCTTTGACAACGTCAGCGCCTTTGTCGCCATTATCCCATGACGATTCCTCAGAGATTTATCGAGCATCATCCGGCACGAGCCGTGGGTGTGCGTATTTAAATATTACTGACGCTGCAGTTGGCCAGGTGTCTCTGTCAAGATGTATTTCGCCGCGTAATTGATTCTACCCACACGAGATGCTTCCCGATGAAGGTAGATATTATACAAGAAGAAGTAGCGGCTTACGCGAATCTGGCAGGCAGCATGTTCGTTACTAGCGAACAAATTGTTTATCTGTTCTCACATTTTTTCTTCCTCATCCGAATGGATCTTTGCACGTTTCTTAAAGCGTAGGACGTTCACCCAACGCCAACGTAACATGAATTTATTCTATCCTTTAAATAAGATTATTTCTCTTTTTCCTTCTATAATATTTGTGAAATATTAATTCATTCAGAATGCGTCCTTTTCCATATGCTATTTTGTAGGTTTTGATATTAAAGTTAAATTATATATATTGAGTTGTCCGGAAAGTTCGTGCCGACTAAAATTTAAATTTTAGTATACATTTATTAAATTAAAATTTTCTGCGTTTCAATTTTCCTTCAACATCGGCACGAACTTTTCGGACGACCCAATAGTAGACATTAAAAAAATTAATCAATTCATTTGTTTTAATCAACAGTTCAATAAATTGAAATATTTATGATGCGAGTCGTTTGTTTGATTGATTATTGATTTTCTATAATGTTAAAGAATTTATATTAATTGGATAATCTGAATCAAACTTTGCTAATATAATTAATCCTATCACTGTATAACGGCGATGTAATGGTGATACAATTCCGTTATGTTCATTGGACGATTTATTAAGACATAGAAACAGGATGTATACCTAATTAAGTGAGATTGCTTTCGTCTCGTTACAAGGGGCTGGCAAGTCTTCGAGAACGGAACAAGTTGACGTCTCACTTAGCTTCGTAAAGTTTAATTAGACTGATCATGCACGCATCCAAAGGTAGAACTTTGCCGCATAGTGTTCGCGATATGTGAAGTGCCGATGCCTTTCTCTTTCTTCGAACACTGGATATACAGGACGATAAATCATCGTGAATTTATGCGTCTGGGCAGAGAATCAAACTAGATACATACATCTTGAGTTTCCTCTCGTAACGGACTAATGCCAATCGCGAGAAGCGGATCGTTCGTATTAATTAATTGGACATACGTCCAATGTAATTAGTTGTCAATTTATAATATTTTCTTGTACACAACAAAATAAATACTTTGTCGTATTTATGTAAAATCGATTTATGATAATGTTGGATGTTTGCCACCATAATCCGTAGAAGATAATCCATTTTTACGTTTGTTTCACGAGACATCCAAAATACTAAAGTCTTACAATTATATATGATTTCATGAATATTTAAAATTGAATATATAAGTATATGCTTTCGGTTACAGCAAAAATATATTGCTTAAGAATTATTTTAGCGCGGTTTACAGAATAGTAATCGGTATCGTATCCCATATCACAATATTAACTTCCGTCACTTACTTGACTGTGGTAAGATAAGGAGAAAGAGAGAAGAGAGAAGACAGGGCTGAGAACAGTACGATACGTTACTAGCGATGCACATACATCAAGCTTGCCGGCTAATCTGATTCCCCTAACAATGTGCACGTGTCGGAATCTTCTTACATCCCTCTCGCGTCTCCCATCATCCATAGGGCTTTCTCTTCTTTCTCTTCTCTCTTTTTTTACTCTTTTTCTTTTCCACTCTTTCACGTATCTCGACCACTACCATGACCGATGTTGGCGGTGGTGAATTGCCAGATATATAGATTTTGGATTTGAGCCCCCGCATCGCAAGGCAATCTGAGCGCAAGCCCACGTAATCTTGCGCTAATAACCGCGATTTATCCTTCCCCGCCGTTCATGACTTCCCCCAAATCCGAGTGATCGAGGCGCCGCGTCGATTAGAGAATTCGCTTACCTCGCCTCGCTTCGCGGAAAAATGTTGGAAAAGATCGATGATATTATTTGTGACGTCGATGAAAATTGCTTTTCTCCAAACCAATTTTACGCCGTTAAATGGAAGATATGCAATATTTGACTTAAAATACACGTACGAGTTCCTTCTAATTTGAGCGCGACAAGTCGCAATATTATCTAGATTCATTCACTGCGACAAAATCATTCTCACTGAAATTCCCACGTTATATCAATAGCGACGGTCGACTTCCCGAAAACAAAACTTCTTCTTTTTTAAGAGGGCTTACTCCTGGTGTAAACATAGATTAGATTATGGAACCATAATTTTGTGGTTGCGAGAACAGGAAACTGTTGCGCCGACGTTCTCTCTGGAGTGGGAAAAAGGAAGCAGCAACATGAACGCAAAGAAGACAGGATCAACGAGGTATCTTTATTGTCTCCGCTTAGTGCTTGGGCGTGAAAGAGAGTCTTTCATTAACAGAATCTGCTCAGCCAAGGTGAATCAACCTGCAGTCTGTGTGCATCTCTTTTTCTTTTCCTCTTATGCGTTCTTCACTCTACCTCCTACATCGTTGTAGGAGTCAGTGCGTGTTGAAGATAACGCCTTGGGATATGGCCAGGTATAAATATTTGAGCGAGTAACTGGCTTCATGTTTGCCCTGTTAGCTGCGTTCTTCGTCGTCGTCGTCGTCGTCGTCGTCGTCATCATCATTTTCCGTGCCTTTTGTGTGTATATAGCGTTGGACGTGCGTACACATGGGACGATGGGTACCGCCATGAAGCGCACGCGTGTGGGAGCTGGTTGGCGTGTATAATATGTGGATAATGTTGATGACTGGACGTGGATTTGTCTGCTTGTAGTGTCTAGCCATGCGTCATTAAAAAGGTAAACGAAAACATCTCTGTACAGATCATGCTTTTTGAGCACTACATAACGAGAATGATCACTTTGTATCTCATTGAGAGATAACATTAGGTATTTTCAGGCGTACACATTTGTGAACATTTGAAATCTTTATAATGGGAAAATAAAATCGATTATTTGAGAAGCGCCATTGTTCGTAACTGTTCTCACCTTTTATTCGTTTTTTGAGTTATTTGATTAAAATGATCTATTATTCTTTTAAACATATTTTTACGATTACGATGTTCTGTGATGAATTGAAGCGATAATGATAAGAAGAAATAATAATAATAGGAAAAATAATTTAACTTTAAATTCTCCAGGGAAATCAGTGTACACAAATTTAGGAAAACAGAAAGAAAGTAAGATGTAGAAATTAAAAAAATTTTTCGATCGTGTTGATTGTTAAACATAAAAAGACATAGGTAAATGCGAGTTTGGTTAGTAAACATCGATTGAGGGTTTCAAGCTCGGTTTACGCTTGTCACTTCACCGTTCGTGTCCGAGCGAATACTCGTAATAATTCCTATTTAATGCTGATAGTAAAAGACGGCGGAGACTATGATACGATCGTTACGATCATGGATGATGCGTCGATCGCAACAGCGTCCATCGACCTCGAAACAGAATGTCGTTGAAGATACATGGTTTGGATCAGAAGATAGATGCGGCAGAAATGAACGCGGGAGACACTCCGGTAGTGAAAAGTTTCGAGCCAATAATGTGAGTAGGCTCCGTCTTCTTAAGGACCGAACAAATATGTTCAAACACGCTCGAGCGGCGGAGCGACACTCATGCAAGCAACAAACCTTCTTCAGCAGTATCCTAATCCAATAGCTTCTGTCGAGTTCCAATGCCAAGTGCTCTTCATATTGTGTCTCGTGCCTTCGTTTTTGCTTAGAAAAGAATTGGAAAGAACTGTCGGTGATTTCGTACATTTAAAAATGGTCCTCGAATTTTCATGTGGGCGACACTCATAAGAGGTGGTTATAAAGGGATTTTTACCTGCGTAGCTTTACATTTCATACACGTTCGGTGATAATACAAATTGATTAATAATTAAAACTATCTCTCGCGACTATCTCTTTCGATTATCACATGTATCGTACATCTCTCCTTCATGCACTACGATAATAATTAAGGATCTTTGATCACAACGTACGTACATATGAGATCGAAGCGAGAATAATTTTCGCCGTCTTAGCGATAAGAACCGGTTACCAACGGCGCAATCGTACGAATACAATATGTCTTACGCAGTGCAAAATCACCCGGAAATGCAACTGCATTGAATTCGGTCATGCCAATTTCGATTATTATTATTATTAAGTTGAATTTTTTTACATTTGTACGAATTTTAAAATATACAATATATTTTAATTAAAATTATCATTATAAAAAGATTATCAAAGATTATATAAAAAAATAACTAAAAGTCATAACAATCAAGGAAGAAAATCGCTTTGATTTTTAATCATTTATATTACATCTTGAATATAATGGAGATTTTAAATATCGGTTTGTGCATGTAGCTATGTAACGTATCCGCTATTGACAGTTGCATGAAGATTTATCCAAAACCGAAGCGTTCGAGGATCCTTCACCGCTTACGCCAGTGTTGGTCGCACATATCGTCCTCTTACCGTTACGTTCACCTGGACAGTGGGCAGTGAGAGAGAAAAGAGGGAGGGGGCGGAAAGAGAGAATCGTCGTGCCGTTGCTGCTGCTGGTGCTTGTTATCGCTCGCAGATTCATGCCAGCGGACAGTTAAGACTGAAATTCGCTGGACACTCAACGCTATAAATTCGTACAAAATGAAGACAGAAAGAAAGAGTGTGCATGTGTATACGAAATGATACGAGGTGGTTAAACGGAGAGGTGTGCCGGAACCGACCTACCTTTTAACGTTTTCTCGCATCCACCCTTGCGTGAAAACACGCACGCTGACCATTATGAGGGTGGAAACACCTCGAAATCATCAAAGACAAAGATCGCTTCGCAATATTGCGTTCCGTCACGGACGTAGTTCCTAGATTAATTTTATTTCGATATCATCGAATGATATATTTATTTCTTAGGTCAATATATTATACATATTTTGTATTATACATTCAATTTTATATTATTGTAGTACAGTATTTTTATAATTAATAGAAGAATTTGTTTGCACATAGACTAATGATATTTAATATTTTATATTTTTGTGGATCTTTCAATAACATGAATGAAGACGAATTTTAATTTTTTCATGAGTAATTTCGCGGATGTAGAATAGCAATGTACCATACTCTTACAAGAGTATTTCTTACAAGAATCAAAGATAAAAATAAGGAAAAGAAAGGAAGGAAAAAAGAGAGGGAGGAAGGAAGGAAGGAGGGAAGAAAGGAAGGAAGGAAAGAAGGAAGGAAGAAAGACGCAAAAGACAACGCAGCATAAGAGGCAAAGTCTCGAAGGTGTAACCGCAGCCACGCCCCAATTAGGTTCTCCAGACGGTTTACGGCTGTAGCTGGGCTGGTATTTATGATGAGAATGTCCGCACCTGTGGTGACACTCGCCACCGAGCCACCAGCAACCCCTCTTAGAGCACAGCGCGAGAGTGTTTTATGGCGCGCAGATAGCCTCACGCACACCTTCCCGGGCATTAGCTACAGCTAGGTGATATATGACGCGTATATTGCTCTTGGTGAACGGCGAACCGCCGCGAGCCACTCTATCCCTACGCGATCCTATATCCACGTCGTTCCTTATTTCCAGATACCCGGGTCCTCCGCCTTGGAAACTTTTCAGGATGGCGAGCAAAGACACGCTGTACTGGTCATTTTGGATTCTGGCCGAGAAGCCGCTCGACACTATCTTCTTCTTTTCCTTCCTCTTTTTTGCATCTACTGCACACATTTTCAAGATATTCTTATATGCTCTCTTGTTATTTTTATACATAATTACTTTTCCAACTGTCTTAAGATAATTTGAATTTTTAGAGCATGTAATCAATTATTATAAATGAAAAATGAAAAATAAGAAATCTCTGAAGGTGATATTTTATATTTCATATTGTATTTCATATAACCTTAGCTTGACAAAAAATAATTATGTATTTAGCATTTCTCTAAGAGGAATCAGGTTTATAACTTAGACTTATGCACGAGTGGCAAAGACTTTACGCATTAAGTATCTGTCTGTCACTGTCAAAGATGCATCCTACACCACAGCCTTTACATGGCTCTTCGAAGTTCGAGGGATGCCACTCGCGGTATAAGGAACCAATGAACGTCTCGGATCGGAATTGGCGGCGGCTGCCGCACGACGAAGCGCGACATCAGTAGCCTCTTCGTCACGTAAAGACGTACAAAACGCGGCTGTACCGCTCACTTAGTCCCAGTCGGAGGCGTTCTCGCGCGATAAACATCGACGTACCTCCCGCTGCTGCATCGAGCGACGTTTAAATGCACGAGAAGACGAGTTCTTGTCGTCGTCCTACGCTCCTTCCGCATGAGAGCGCATCTAATGATCGGAGTAATAGTCGCACCATGTTTATGTTTTTTATAACAGTCACGACACGACAAGCATTTAAGGTTGATTATAATAATCAATCTTAATTACTTTTATATAACTTTTATGTATTGTATTTATATCGTATGTATAATAGAGTATATGATATAAATATATTTTACGTTTTGAGAGAGACATTTTATTAAGTATTCGAATAAAGTATAATTGATTTGCTGTATAAATAGAAATTAAAATTTTTCTATTGTACTACAAGTTAGAATTACGAGAGAGATTCTAGTGTTTTTAATATATACTGTGGACTTTGAAGAAAAACAGGAAGATCCGAAAAATGTTCTTAACCTCTCTTATTCGCATAAAATAGAATCGATAGGAAATGGAACCGAAGGAAATTAGCCGGCGCGCTTCGCATTGGTAGGCGATGAATCACGCGTGCTTCTGTCACGGAGGGTGCCACGGTGGCTACAAGTTACAATTCGATTTCTCGAAATTGACGAAGGAGGGGCTAACGCGAAAGTCTCCGCGGCCAAATGCAGAGAGAAGGAAGAAAGCGGTGAAGAAGAGCCTTGACTCGACTTGGCTCTCCATCCGCTTCCGCGGGTATCAGCCCGCTATACGAGCTTTAATCGCATTCGAATGCAATGTTGCGGAAAATTTCATTTGAGCGAGGTACGAGGGAGCGAGTGAGGATGGGACAGAGGGATTGGGGGCGCAAGGGGCATTCTCGGGAGAGTGGATCCCGCTGTGACTTTGTCTCGACTTTGCGGACCCCCAGCCGGGTTCTCCACTCGCCGTGCCGCGCCACGCCGTTCCGCCACGACACATTTGCATATCCACTGCTCGTCCTCAAATGCAATCGTGGCATTGAGCGCATCATGATGATGATCGAATCTCTTTACGATACTGCGAATTGTGGTATTATGATAGCGCAATGCTTGAGCTCGAATGTAATTGATAAGTCATCGGCCATCGAGAGTCGTTCATCGAAAGTAATCCGATTTTGCACGTACTGAAATTAATATAATTAATATTGCGGCATTTTTCGCGATATAGATACATTTTCTTATTATTTTGTGAATATTTTCTAATTTATCTCTGCTATTTTAACGTAATATGATGCGGGCGATGAATTTTTTGGTTAATGCGTACTTTTTCACGTCAAAAGGAATTTATCGCTAAAATTTCATAGTCTTTTTCTTTGAGAGAAATATCATGAGATAATGAAATACAAATTTTTTCACTCAGTCTATCAAAATTATGCAAGTGAAACATTAATGTAATTTTATCGCCGCATTTGCGTACGCCGGAAAATTCAGCTTTCACATTTTTAAACATGAATTTACAAAGCTCCACAGACCTGGACATGATGACAATCTGAGGACGGATCGTGGACGGTGAGGAGAAGCGACAGTGGGTTGGGTCGGCATTTACATTTACAACGAGACTGATTGAATCTTGATTGAAAATCCACTTAATTAAGGACGTGCGCCATTATGTTTATTGCCCGGTGAAGTGAGCAAACCGTGCTTGGTCGTCGGTGATTGCAGGGGAGAGTCCCGAATGTTTGACAGGACATGGCCAATCGTCTGTACTAAGAATCACTGCGTCGAGTAATTCGATTCCGGTGATATACATTTTTGTCAACTATATCAATTTAAATTGATTTATTGTATGTATTCATTTATTGTAATAGTAGGTAAGTTTTATATCAAATAACGATACAATAATTAAGATATATACAAGAAAAAAGTTAAAAAGTGAATATGAGGATAAGCCTTTTCAAAGAAGTACTTGTGATATTTCTGTGTAACTAACTTTTTTAAAATTTCTTAAATTTAGATATAAAATTTGTTATTTCCAAAAATTATGACAAAATTACATTGGCATATTTAAGACTTGAAAAAAAGAATTATAATTGAGTATTTTAGTTTCCACCGCTGCTTAGTAGATATTCATTGTTAGAACTTCCAACGACTTGTAAGTGATATTGAAGAATTAAAGATAAAATACAAAGATAAAGATATATTTAAAAATGCATTTACAATGTGAATAAAATCGTACTTGTATTTGTAAAGAATTTAGAGATTTATAATAGGGAGAACAGTGAAATTTAGGGAAATAGCAGCAAAGATATCGATTCTCTCAATGGTGTTGTCTAATATAAAATGTATAGTTTATTATCGTTTTATAATCGACAAACTCGATCGATTCTGCGTTTCTTATGTGTAGTTTGCAAGATTGCTCCTCATACTGATTCGCTCAGTCTCTTGATGCAATTAACAAAAAATCGCTCGTTAATTAGGATCAAGACGTAACCTCTTGCATGCGGACATATAGAGACACGAGTATAGTAGTTATACCAGTATCCCACAGGTACCTCAGACACTCGTACATGCAAACGACATGTATACACAAATACGCGCACATACGCACACTCATTCAGCAATTCTGCGCCGCGAGAAATAACAAACAGCGTGCGAGCCTAATTAATTACTTGTCTGTTAATTACTGTAATTATATATTGCCACACCCGCCCGAACCTTCTCGATTGTTCTCGATTGTTCTCATCCCTTCAGTAAACGCTTAATCTAGGCGAAAAGGTTTCCATGACGAGATGACGGATACATTTTTGATGCTCTTTACGATAATTATATCCAAGTCACATTCGTAACTCCATATCTGATTGTTTTTTCAGTGTTTTCCTTTTCTCTTTTGCTTTCAATTTTTATTTACACTGATTTGTAAAAGAAACCTCAGATTTATCGTTATCGTAGCTTTTCGTTGCAGACAACGATAATTATTGTGCGGTACACCGCCGTGGTAGCACACCTCGGTACGTTCGAATAGACGAAACCAAAACAATGACATCGGTCAGCGGGACCGTTGACAGTTGGTCGGTTTTCGCGGGGTTCACTAAATTATCTCATCGCATACTGCGGATGGCAAAAAATGTGACAGCGGATTGGGACAGAATGATGATCAGAATAAACAATTGAGAACGGTCGATCTGACAAGTGGGGTTTGCAAAAACTTATCGTCTCCAGAGTTACAAGAGAAACGTAATGCATTTCTCGTATTGCGGTTCAGTGAGAAACGCCGATCTTCCAAGATAGGAAGAAAAGAGCATTGCGAAGAAAAACACGACGAGTTTCTGCTTACTAGTTTCTGATTAATTCTCGCTGACGAATTATAAAGACTCAATCATTGTATTCGCGTGTTTATTTTTATCAATCACAGATTCTTTCTTTTATTTTCTTTATCCAATTAGATAAGGCAATCGAGTTACAACAGAAAACTTTTCAATTTAAAAAGCGATAATGCGAAAACCGCGTATTGAAAGTGTAATCTATTTTCTGTAAAGTAGTAAAAGTAATCTTATCGCTATGCAACACGCTGCGTTCCTATCTAGAATTGACATTACCACATGCAAATGGTGTTGTACTCTTCCTACGCAGACGGACATGTTTTCTTCAGTTTCGTAGATATGTGCGAACAAACGTGTAATGCACGTCATATATGGCCATGTGCTACGTTATGGATGTGTATGAGCTAGTCCTCGAAGATCAGACTTGGCGACTTGGAGTGACACGCGGAGTGGTACGCTAGCGGTATTAAACTCTTGGTGGCGTATTGTATGATTGGGCTGGCAGATGTCACTCGTTATGTAAATGTCCAAGTGTTTACAAGAAGACACCTCCAGTAACTAACACTCCACTCGTGGCTATAATGATGCGCTAGAAATCTCTCTCCCTTTTCTTCTTCATTTTCTATTTTGCATCCAGTGGCGAAACTCACTAGTATTCTTCATCAAGATGATCGCATCAACAATCTTGATTCACATGAGAAACATCGGAACACTTTGCTACATCTTAATTGGCATAGTTTGTCGCTTAGTACGGGATAAGTGATTTAGGAGAGTACATAATTGTTTGATATTGATTTTCTTGCTAAATTAGATTTCTCACTAATACAGCCGAGGATTTCAATTATACGTAACAGTGTGTAAGTATGCGATACTCGAGAAGATGTTAAAATAACTTACGTTTATTTCTCGTTCTCGTTGGAATATTTCAATTTATATACTCGCTTTTAAATATCTACAGAGATTCGTTTGTTTTTTTTCATACTTCTTCAATCATTGCATTGAAAAGACCGGTATAAGACCGGTATCGGAGCATGCCTATTCATTATATCATTATATGTTTCTTATATGATTCATGGCTACTTCCCAGATATTTCTGATGTATCCATACAATTTCAAGTTTTCGTGTATATGTTACGTTAGAAGTTAATTAATAAATTTGATATTTATGTTACGCTTATGTAATTATATTTTATTTGTATTAGCAAACGATCAATTGGATGAGAGAGGCCTCAATAATCCAATTCAGAATCGTATAGAAATTTACGTAATTCAGAAGGACAAGCTAAATCGCGAATAATATATAAGTATAATATCGTATAAAGAGAATAGATAGAATATTTAAATTAACATTAACATGAATCTTATGTGTTTCTCCGATCTTTTTGTACGTCACTGAACGCGCCTTAACGACTAATTTACCATAGAAACATTAATAAATCTTTCCATGAAATCTCGTTTATCAGGACATATCTGGTAGTTGGTCACGCCGCTTGTCTCGCTCATAATTAATTAGTATCGGCGCCTAGTCTGTACTCAGACATTAGCTAATATAAATGAATGGAAGAAAGTAGTATGTGGGGAGGATGCATTCGCCTTGTCTCGCAGTTTGTTAAATCGTCGAGATATATAATAATCGGTATCGATCACACAACTATTCTTCTCTTCATTATAATTACGCCGCGGAATTTTTTCCATTGAATTAAAGTCTTCTTTCGCTCTCGTTTTCGCTCTCTCTCCGATCGCACTTTCAAGGATCATACGTTAATTGCCGCCTGCATTCACTCGTAAAACCGGGCGATTTCCAAGCGAGTTGCCTTGTATTCTTCAGTTGCGACGCGGCAAGGTCGTACGTGAACGGTGCGGCTCCTTGTAGTCGTGAGATCGTATCTACATCGTATGACGCAGGCAACGATGATCGCTCCATGGCAAGGAGGTATCTTGATCGCCGACGCACAAGGCTGTACTTTATACCGAATTTTTTGTTGATCGCGGGTGTGCTGCGTTGCTCATTCCTGTTCAGTAACCACGCTGCAAAGATAATCGGAAAGGATTAGGATACGTGAAATGCCGTTTCTCTCTGCTGCTGCGGACAAAAATCATTAATTTTTTCGATATAAATTGATACAGTACATGATATAGCATAAACTTTCTAAATTGAACGATACTGTTCGTGAATGCGATCAGAATAATTTCAAAGCTGGTAACGAATTTCAAGCTAACTAAAGACAAATGTCAAAAGAGAACACGTTCATGAACACGTTTACGTAAACGAATATTAAAAGAAGAAAATAATTTGCGTTTTACTTGCAAATGCAATGATAGTTTCGAAAATGAGTTTCGAAAATGCCATATAATAAATTAGACACAGTCTGAAGGAGTCTCTAAATAGATAGTAAATGAAGATGAGCTGTGATGCGCTGGAAAGTGCTGAGAGGATATTCACGATATTCTCTCACGTAACCCCAGTGGTATATAGATCCGAGGACTTTGCGTCTCTAATTGCGTTAGATAGCAGTAGCCTTATTAATAACCCTTGCGGAGAATTTCTCGTGATGCAGCGGCGAAGGGATTATCCCGTTCCAATGTGCTGCTCCGCTACGATATCCGGAGACTCGTAGGAAACAAGTCCTGGAACCGCGAAGAAGCAGCTTGGACCGCGTGAGAGCTAAGAGATAGTGGACACGGCATTTCACTTAAATGATAACCCGTCTTCCTTCGTCCACCGCGCCACGAAGATGGAGAGAAAGGATCGTGGACATCGCATCAGGATGAATCCTCCTTTCTTATTCTTATGCATCTACTTCTTCGTGCTGCATTATCATTGATTTGATCTCGCCGGCGCCTGACTCGCGAAAGAACGTTCGGTTCTATGTCCATGAAATATCTTGTCACTCATATTCATTGAAAAATATACGATCACCAAAGTTCCAATTGGTCATTATCGAAACGATTCGATATCCAGATTATCTAAATAAATCGAGATTCTAGAAGTCTTTTGTAAGCTATTGAAAATAGTGATAGAAAATAGAAAAGCTTTCCCTTTCCCACGATTCAGCTTGATAATATCTAGTCTGGAGACAAGGCGAGTTTTTTTTTTCTTTTTTGTCTCTTTCTCGCTCTCGCTCTCGCTCATTTCTACCACTGTAGATCCTTGCCGTCTGGTCGGCAGGAGAACCGACATAACTCGATACTAGAGGGGATTTGCATGCGTGTGTGAAATCGTCGTGGTATCTCGTTACATACCATAGTCATTGCGCGTTCGTTGTGATGGTACTTCCAAACGATGGTACGCCATGACGAAACGACAAAGACGACGTGTTGGCGTAGCGATCTTAAAAAGTAGTCATTGCAACATTGACAAACTGGTATGCAGATACCTATTGCAAATATACGGGATGAAGGTTGGTGATCAAAAGTCATGTAATGATATGGGCTACTATCACATAAGCGAATTAAACGAATAGCTATCATGTGGGCGTAGCTGTACACGTCAGTCGAAGATAAGAAAGAGACTTTACTTTAGCAAAGGAGCAAGATTGCGTCTTTGTACCTTCCATTACTGATTATTCTGCACCATGGAACCATTACTTTGTCTCGAACGTGATTCAGGGATATGTCACTGTAAGCGACCGACTTTATCCCCTTATGAGATTATTGAATTCGTTTGAGCTTTGACACAACACGCGAGTTTATAATTTCCTCTTCTTTGATCATTTATATCTTTTATTTGCTGATGAAAATTAAACTCAAGCCTGCTAGAATCTTTTAAAAAAATGTTATTTATCAAATTTCGAAATGTGCATGGTACATATTTTATATAATACATTTTTTGCATATTTAATTCGTAATTTTAAGTGTAAACATACTGAACATATCTTAATGCATTATAGACGGGTTACAGAAATTCTCTATTACTATACGAGATAGAAAGAATTCAATAATACAAAAGCTCCCGTATAATTGAATCGCCGCGGTCCTAGATTATTAGTATATCAATGTACTAGCAATGTACTAGACAAATCAGGTAGACATTATTATGGACATGGTGAAACGTGAGACAAAAAACGGAGGAATTCCTCTCAGAATCATTAGTATAGGAATAGTAATTGGTATAGGAATAGTAATTGGTATAGGAGTAGTTAGTATATAAATATTCCTGCCCGCATAGCTAAATGGATACATAGTGGTGGAGAACGGAATGGCCGGGATCGACATGATGTCTTCCACATCCCAGCTATCTTACACGCGGCACTTACCGGACACGGCAGATAATAATATGGAGAAGAAACTAGTCGTTGCTCCCTCAAGACCTCCCTCTCGGTTGGCTGGCTTTCCTTGTTCCTCAAGCTCCTCCTCCGGTTACTCGTATCCTTGGCGCTTCCTGCGTAAAGCGAATTCCACGCGCTAAGTACGATTAACGCAACGAGGCGCGTCGGGAATGCAAGTAAAACCGCGACACGCGATGCAACCGCGTTAGTCGGATCATTTGACGCGGAGATCCTACGACGACGACGCGAGATTCGTATTAATTGCGTGGAAATTTGAAGCATGCGGCTAGACCTCGATCTGTCGGGTTTGCTCACGTATAATTGATTTCTTACTTATCGCAGGACGTGTAATGTTCTCTTCGGAGAACACAAAACTTTTTGTTTCTGAATGCTCCTATCATTTGTACCGGAAAATGATTTTTCTTGTTTGCGAGATATTTTAAGAAAGATCAGGATGACGCGACGCGCGATGAGAAATCCTCTGTATTATCGAAAGAACGCTTACTACAAACGAAAAAAAATACTGTGCAACAAAGCCTGAAAAAATTCGCTGCTTATAGGATAAGGATTTTCTCTTTCTCTAAATGTTTTAAATTCTTTTATTTAGAGTCAAATGCCAACAACAAACATGTAATTTCTATTTATCTAAATTGTACTAATTGCCACTATTATTGTTTATATCTCGTATACGCATTATTGGAATCACCGAATGAGAAACCACGAGTCCCGGACAAGAGCATATTGCATATTTTACATTCTGTTGACGTTCACGCCGGACACAGTTCGTTCTTTGGTACTCTCGGAGTGTCTACAAAAAGTATGGTGGTTCCGAGGCGAACGGCAGGACCGGAGGCCCCGAGTCGGGTCACAAGTTTTGTACTTTTTTTTGCACGGAGGCTATGGCTGCGGCTGCGGCGTTGCTCGGTTCGTCCGGTATGCGGAGCAGAGCTCCGCAAACTGAGAGCGGGACATCTTCTGACCCGCGAGTGCCTTGTGCTCTTCTCTCATTTTTAATTTGCGATTCTACGCATCTTTGGCCAACTTGGATGTTTGCTGCTCTTTCAATAATAGTAACAATACGATTTTTCTCTTAAAAACAATTTTTTTTAATAATATGATTTATGTAAAATTTAAGATTTGTTGGTAGCATATAGCATATAGTTAATACTGATATATTTTTTAGCTCACTTTTATCTCGTGTAATAATAATTTTAATAATAATAACTATAACAGCGAGATGTTAATTTTAAGACAGCACTTTGGTTATTATTATCGACATTAATAATTTTCAAGCAATTCAAGATAATTTAGGTAATTTAAAATCTGAAATAACATCTGTGTCACTTTCACCGATGTGATGCGAGATTAGCACTTGACAACAATTGTAATTTAAGGAGGCTGCGTTTTCTCAATTTTCTTATTTTATTCGTATCCTTGAATTTGGTGTCAGATAAGTTATGTGTCGAGATTTATACGAACATGAGGGGGAGGAGAGAGGTTATTTTATTATTTTTATTAAATAGGTTCTACCGAAATGTCACAATAGATGATTAAAGATGAGGTTCACGTTTGTTGAATATTAGTTGGTCCTGTTTCGAGGAACACCAAATATTTTATTTAATATAAGACACAATGTGTTCCCACATGCTATGCGTGCCGATGAAGCGACGAGGACATTGGCGCGGCTACATCTTCGCGGCCATTGTGCTTCTCATGCTAGCGGAGCTCCGAATGTAGGTATCCTCGGATTGTCGTAGGTTCTCAACTTGAATTTCTTATAATACGAAAAATTTGAATTTCAATTTACAATAAATTTGTTTTTTTGCGATATATTAAATCGTTCCGTTTTAATTAAAGCCAATTGTTCCGTTATAAGATATTTTTATAATAATATAATATAATAATATAATAATTAAAGATATTTTTATAATGAGAATATAAGATAAAATTAGCACATTTACATTAACGTAAATATTTAATATTTTTTTTTATAGAATGCTTGCAACATTGCCGATTATACAAATTCAAATAGTCCAGCACATAGTACTCAACTTTTACCTGCTCTCGATTCAAAGTTCCGCGCAATTTGTCCAGCAATTCTCGATTATTTTTCTGCGTGTAGTTACGTAAGCAAAGTTTTTGCGTATGCGATCGCAAAAAATAAATAAAGGAGGAGTTTGTAGTAAATGAACACAACCGTGCATCCGCATGCAGAGAAATTATGTGCACGCAGGTCTCGAGCGCGTATCGCACCTGCCGCGCGCGAAACGAGCGCGACGTTTGCGGTGTCAAAGACCTGTTTTCTTTTCGAGAACCTGACGCCGGACATCCTCGCCGGAACAAACTACTTCAAACTTGATCTGCTATGCATATTATAATATATCTCGATTTTGAAAAAAATCGTATGTTATCATTTTATATTAGCATACCGTTATTATACCATCTGCTCTCTTTACATTAATATATCACTTATGTATTAATAATCGATAATGGAATCATGGTTTTAAATGTGATTAAATAATCGGCATTATTGTATGAATTTATAATTGACACTCTTCCAAAGATTCACAATCTTTTAGAGAACCCCTGCCAAGCCGACATCTTGAGGTGTGCGTGACGCACGTACGTGAGGTATACACTGGCGCGACCAGTTCTGAGGACACTGTCGCCGGCAGCAAAAACACTATTGAGTTAATCAACTAATTTATAATTAAAATTCCATGATGGGAGCTGTTCGGGCCAGCCAATTCTTCGTCAGTCATCGATGCAAACTGTAAGAAGCAAACCAGCTTGCTGACTATTTCGCGCTGTTTCGTGGTAATCGCCGTCGAATTCATAGAACATCAATTAACCGCTCGTCGACATCCTTTTGTTCTCCTTCGGCTCACGTCTTAGTCTGTTAACTTTGCGCTCGAAAAAAAATCGACCTAATTTTGCAGCTCGTCCCTCATCCGGTTCCTCATTTTTGAGCGGAAATATTATGCGTTTTTATTCATCAAATTGTCGAAACAGTAACAAAAAAAAGATAAAATTATTTTTAATAGGCATTTTGTTGAATTTACATGTCAGTGTCGCAATTAGTGATAATTACAGTCGTCGAGAAAAGAAATGAGATGATTACAAATATTGAATTTATCATTCGTACTCGTAGTTAGTAATTATAGCTTAGACATATCTTAATTTCTCTTCGTTTATATTTTATCACTTAAAATATGAAATTCATACAAGATGCAAATTATTAAACAATAATGATAAAAGTTCAAATATGACTTTTTTTATATTTAAGATTTATTACGGTAGAGAGGCAAACATACACACACACACACACACACACACACACACCAAATACACACAAGTAATAGATATTTATTAATTTTGTTTTTCTTGTACGGTTAGATGATGTATATTATTTATTTTTTTGTCTAGAAAACGAGTGGGTATCTTCTCGTTTGCTAATAACAGTAGGTTTCATGGTAGGGCAATGAGACGACGATGTCACGGACGTTACTTATCGAGTCCTTGTCACTTGACACGCTCCGCCGAATACGATGCTTAGATCGCGTTAATTATCTATACGCGTGTTTGTCATATCCTCACCTTTTGTTTACATGTTGCTATCCATATAAGACGAATTTTTATTTAGTAATTTTTAAGTCAATTCACTGTATGGCGTAAACATTTATATTTAGATCTCTTGACATTTCGCGATAACACCATTAAATTGCATACATTTATTATCTACTGCATTTTCCGTGAGATCCTTAAATTTTTCCTTATGATTTAACGCACTCTATTTCTGACTTAATAATTTAATCGTATTAAAGCTCTTTACGATTTAAATTATAATCAAGTCATCTCATCTACTTCTATTCTTTACATGTCACAATGGACATGAATGTTGAAAATCCGCGGAAATCACATGAAAATTCGGTGAATCTGCGCAATGATAATTTTAATACTTCCGAGAATTGTAGCAATCTATCCTCTTACCATTTAATCAGAATTGTGCAGCGACATTAATTATTCTATATATCTAACTGATATATCACTTTGTTTGATCAATTACTTATTGCTTTCTACGAGAAGTGATTTCCTATAGTCACTGAAAAAAAGAAAAATACGAAACAAGTATATAGTTTTAAATACTTTTTATTGTCAAAAAAATTAAGAATACATAAAAAGAAATTTAAATAAGCAGCTTGCTGTTTTCTAATGGCATATAAAAAATTAGTTGATCGATTTTTAAAAAGAATATTAAAAAAAAAAGAACGATATTAATGTAACAAGGCTAAAAAGGAACTGGAACCTGCGAAGTTCACACTCTCTTTTTGTGGGAATCTATTTGCACGACGTGATCTCGATTTCAGAGTACTCTTCATACGCGATTCACTGGACGATCGCGCCTCGATCGATATGACGCATTCTTGCTTGTTCGTATTGCAGAGAAAGACATGTCTCGTTGAGCGACAAATTGAGCTTACACGCGTCAAGATTCAAGACGTGATCTCTTGGGTATTATGCATCCAACACTTTTTCGCGAATACCATGCGCTGGATGTTTTCTTCCACATGACATTCCGCAGCGAGAAATTAAAAGCTGTCTCGATAGAGATACTATCAAGCGGAGTTCGTTCGACGGATTTACTGTGGTGATTATCCCAATTAACCGCGTATGCTCTTTCAGCCTCGGCTTGAACTACGAGCTCAAGTGCCACCTGCGGACCAGTTCCCGTGGCGCGGTTTTTGAGTCATACTACATTCAAGTAAGACGTTAAGTGCATCCCGTACGTTTCCGGAGAACATTATGGCCGTCTCGCAAATTCCCATTAGCGGACTTCGTTCTTCCCCTCATCAGCTCTGACTCGTCGCTCCGGCATTAAGCATCAAGCAGGTTTTTCTCCCAGTTGGCCGCTGCACTGCTCTGATGAATTCGGCAGATTCCAACCTGGACTCTTCATCGTTGACCACTATCGTCAGTATTACTTTCGCTGTTTTGTTTCTATTGAAAAAAAGATTTCTTCGCATAGTGGCGTGAATCTGAACCATTTATTTGAAAGATGGAGTTTTTCACTTAAAACTTGTGTTAAATAGAATTTGTACTATTCGAAGATAACATTACATTATTTTATTTTTTATTCATTTGCGAGTCAAATGTCAATTATGTGATTTATTCTCAATGAGTACAATATATTTAAGTGAAATGTTAAGTACATTTTTACGAAACAAGTTTGTTTACAAATATACATTAGGATTCGTTTTGATTAACCTTCATCGATGTCATTCTTTTGGACGGTGTTAAACATTGGTCGGCTTTTTCTCTCGATCGCTCGCCACGCTGTCGAATTCAGCAGATTCCAAGCTCTGTCTTTTAGCCATTGTCACCGTCCATATTAGCGCAGAGTCAGCGCGGCAGAGGCCGAAGAGATTAATTAGAGACGATATTTTAGCAGCAAAAATGGCGAGGAAGGGGGGGGGGGGACGAGACAAGAAACGGCAGCATCAACAGCCGTCTTAAGTCGCGTTAACTAATCTGGCAACGCCACGAGACGATCGCCTGGATCTCATCGCCCCTTCTTCATAAGAACGTGCTACAAATTAAGCCCGGATCGGTAGAAACCATCTCGAAAATTTAGCAGCCGGTTGCTGCTCCCTATGCTCCATTATTTGTACGTTCGTGAACAGGTCTGAACAATAAGTTTCCATGGCCTGAATTCAGTTATTTTTCGAGAATTTCCAATAGATATTAAAGAGAATGTCATTCTATATTAAATAAATGAATTTAGCTTTAAATGAAGATATAAAACTTGTTTCTGGATTTCTGATTTTTTTTTGCAATATTTGATATCCGTTTAATTTATTTAATTTATCTATATAATTTCATTTTTTTTAACTCATGGTTTATGTTGAAAAACAAATTGAAACAAGTATAATATAATATAATTACGCGTGTATACAATAGCCTCGTAAAAAAAATAATAGTATATTAATATTTTAACTAAGAGACAAAAATATTATATTTTACATAAAATCTCATGAAATTTAATTTATTTAATATGTATGAAAAGCAGGTCATTGTCTTTACCATTGAGAATATTTGGATCGCACAAGGAATGATATCGATAAATTGATATCATTTGCGTCACTTGAGCAAATCTCTTCTTTGGCAACGGTAACAACGATCGTAATTAGATTTATGGTGGCTGTTGTCATCGCATCATTTATTGTATTTACTATATATATTTCGTTGATAATATTTTATAGATACGCAGCCAATTCTTATCATTTCCAAGGTAATATCGGTGTCAACAAATTCTGGTAATCGTTAATTTATTTCTCCGTTTATAGTACACCTGCAACTGCCGTTGCTTCTATTTTCACGACAAACGAATTATTGGCATCCTCACGAGAGAGCTGCAAGAATAACCGTTGTATAATCTGCGTACTTCGTCTGTTGAGGCTTGCTATAATTTAAAGTTTGAACGAAGTTATTTTCCTTCCTAGACAGAAAACGTTGTACTAGACAGTGTTGCTGTACTAGATTAGTAAAGAATTAATTAGTTTTGCAGTTCTGCAAGCTTGTCATTATTTAAATGTAGATAAAACGATTTTTTTTTTAGAAGACATGTTGACATAATTATCAAAATGAATAATCGATTTTTCAATTTTTTTAAATTAATCCAATATCGCTTTTTCTTGACAATATATAATAAAAAAAAATATTATAAAAATAAACAAAATATACGACTTTGAATTAAGGCATATTGTCAAATATATTATGCCACTTGATACAAGATTCCGACACGCCTGCTATCCATTTAGCGATAACTGTGGCTAAAGCAATTTTTCTTTCTTCGGTCGATTGGCAATAAGAGAAACAACGGGTCTTCCTATCTGTAGGAAGTGTTCAGCGTGGCTTTTATCGATCGAAGCAATGTCGATCGACAGCTAAGGCGCTAATGGGTTAGTCAGCTTGGACACGAACTCGCTGCGTCGCTAGAAGTGTGCAATCGGCCGTAGAAGAGAGGATAGAACGTACGAAAAATGCTCATTACTTTACCTATACCTATTTGCGTGCTATTGCATATTGCATGTATATACACGTGCTACAGCACACTCGAGAAGTGTCGGTTATCTCAGCGGAGACACACAGTCGCGCCTAAGAATAATAAATAAAGATAGACGAAGACATATACGGGTATATAGATACAAGGAGTTTGTGGTGTATCTTTTGCCCACGCGGAGATTATCTCAAGGAGTTATGAGTGACCGGGCTTTCAGTTTAAATAAAGCTGAGCGCTACGTAGTTCTATATCGATGCCATTCTTGATTTTCATACGCGTTTAAAACTTGTTTCGAACGCTACGTTCTCTCTCTCTCTCTCTCTCTCTCTCTCTCTCTCTCGTGTCTCGTTGTCTCCTACGAAATATCTATCCTTCTTGGCTATCTCTCAAGTCGACCAAGAGCAACTCTTTGGAACGCTGCCGCTCCGCCTGAACGATATTTCGAATTATACAACAAACGATTAGTATAAGGAACGGATATTAGGCGGCGGCACGAAGCGTGCTCATTTGTTTCGCAAGGTTTCATTCAGTCGCTCGATTGTTTCGAGTGCCGGCTCCGGTTTGGTTATGATTTATCGTGACGGTTGCCGCGTGCTTACGTGACTCGTATGCTTACAATAAGGCAATTAGACTCCGATTCTTTATTTAATAGAAACGATACGAATTGTACGCGCTGGATAAAGAAGTGTGTTTCTGGTTCGCGTCGCAATACGATCGAGACCTGAGAGGAGTTGGTATTTTTCAGCGTTCGTTGGATAAAGTGTATCCGCGGTAGTTTCGACTTTCATCTCTTCTTGCATGAAATCACGACCAAGAAGAATGCCATTCACGCTCTTAATCCCCTTTTGCACGGAAAGCGACTTTTTTCCTCTGAAATGCTCTTTAGCACTGTAGGGCAATTAACGCGGAATTAGCCGTGTGTTTGCGTGGTCGTCTTATTGCACGTTACATATAAAGTCATTTGGCTCTTACCGAAGACTTGGAACTATGTGTATACCGTGAACTTCAGCGGAACATGACGAAGCGTAAGTATTGATGTAATAACCGTGCATAATTACATCAATATCTTACAAGTAAAATATTTAATACGACGTAGAAATAAAAATGCGTATATTTTTAACTACAATTTAAAATTTATTTTATTTTAATTCCTTTTTAAATCAAAGATTGGAAATAATTGCATCAATCCGTACAGGCTTATACAAAATGAATCAAACATTGGATGTTAAATTTATGTATTTTAATAATAATACAAAGAATGCACATTTTTCTCTAACATGTAATTTTAACTAAAATTATATATATGTATGTATGTATGTATGTATTTATGTATGTATGTATGTATGTATGTATGTATATATATATATATATACTTGTTTGAACTGACCTGTAACTAAAAATAAATATTCTATTTTTGTTTCAGATGCAATGGGTAAGTGAATCTGTCTTTAGCCAAATCAGCATTATAGGTAAGCGTATTATAGAATTGGTAATAGATGAGTTCCTCTTCTTTGAGCAATGCAAAAATTTCTCATACTCATATAACTGCTTGCGAATTAATTATCATAATTAATAAAGCGATTTGTTTGATTAGTGATTCTTACTCGAAAAAAACCTAAATCGAGATCGTTCTCATTGAAATACTTGTCGTAATTGCTCAGTTTGCTCAATATTAATGTTTACGTATATGTCGTGAAATTACTGATGGTGACACGAAACATAATTGCATGCACACGTAAACACGTATGATACAGTTACGCATATAATTAAAAATGGTTAATAAAATTTCAGAATGTTAAGAGTTAAAATTAAAATTAAGCGACGCACATAAAATCCATAAATGTAAAAAAATTTGTTTTCCAAATTTACGTGATTTAATTCTAACCGCTTTTATTTTGTCATCTGTTATATTTGGCGAAATAAATTAAGCGCGATTAAATTCGGACATCGCGAGTATAATGTTTATTTAGCCTGCACAAAAAAAAAACATTTTAAGCTAGCAGATAATAAGAAAGAGAAATAAAATGGCGATTACTCATTCTCTCTCTCTCTCTCTCTCTCTCTCTCTCTCTCGATTCGATAATAATTCTCTTAATGCATCTTGTCGGCGACACAGTCTAAACGAGGATCTGTGAAATGATCTTGCATTTACTGATCTGTTACGAGCGCAAAAGAGACTCACTCTTTTACATTTTTTCTTAATGCCCTCATATGTGTGCAGCGTGTGCCGCAATAACGAGCCGCTTCGACTTAATTAGATTAATTAGATTGCGAGCGAAGCGGATTGCGCTCGACGAGATCGAGCTTGCTGAAGATCTGTCATTAACTGTATTAACGTCGCTAAACGATCTCTTTTTCTACATGATATTTTATTTTAACAAAATTGCTCATTTTACTTAAATTTTTAATTGTTGTAATGCAAGAAACATATACAATTAATTTGGAATTGATCAAACTTTTGAAAATGTCAATTTACATCTATCTTTTCTCTAATGATTCTCAACATTAGATTAATTATACTGCATATGTTACGTGTATTTTATATTCATTGTATGTTATATTCACTGAGGTTTGAAACAGTATTTAATTTATAGATGATAAAATGTGATGATTTAAAAATGATAATTCATATAAAAATACTAATATCTTATATTGCTTTTGTTAGTAAATCAAGTAACATGGCAACTAGTAATATCGAATAATAGAAAACGTAGACTAAACGACATATGGATAATAACAATCTTGAACGAATTACTCTCATCTTTCTTCAGATAATCTTTAACAACTCATGCAACTATCATTAATCCTTTAGCTAAGTACAAAAACTCATATAATCAATCTCTGTGAAAGTAGATATCGTTACAATTATCTTATTAGTACTTTAGTGCCATCCAATCAAATCGAATTACGTCAATAGTATGTAATTTAGTCTCACCGACTGATCGCTAAAATTACTTATAATATTTATAATATTTATATCGTTGGCGAAATATAAACACCGTTACCAATTTAAGTTAAATAATGCAAATATTATTAAAAGAGTAAAACGTATTTCGAATATTTATTACGTGTATTATGAACAATATTATTAACTATTTCAAGTGAAATTCAAGTGAAATTTGATAAATTATCAATTGATGAAATGTATGCTGAAAAAAAAGCTTAAAAGTTTCATCGTAAGAGAGTACGCTCCTTTTTTTGAGCAGTGATTCATTCGCTAACCAGCCGATGATCGTGCATACGTGCAGAACGAACCTATGAAATGAACTATCGAGAAGTGTGACTGAGGAAAAAATATAACTGTAGAGAAAGAAAAACATTGGAAGATAGAACGCGCGAGAAAAGGCTGAAATTAAATATTAAATTGCGCAATTTGAATCGTTACATATACAATTTAGCATTGTACTTTTCAGTTTCGCTCTGAAGTACACAAAACAAATCTTTCGACAGAATTCCATGATAAGAGGTATTCGCGAAATGCTCGCTATATCAGGCATCGTTTAAAGTGTAATTATCAGTCGTAACTTGAAATATTCATTAACGCTTACAGCAAGAAGCTTCTTATAGATATATGGCTAGTAAAGTGTGCATTAGTCGTTCGACTACGAACTTGATATATCATGCATAGATATCAGAAATCGTCAGGATCGATTCATGATTTCCGTTGTGGTACAAGATATAATTTAATATTTTGTAATAATGTAGATAGTCGAAAGAAAAATGTTGATATGAAAAAATGGAAGGTGATTATTAACTCGTTTGCGGATATTTTCACACTTCTGTATGGCTAACAATATCAGGACTAATTGCTTCAGAATTCTGACAGGGATAAGAGCACTCCTCATTAAGCATATGTATATATTTTGCATTATATGATGTTAGATAAGTGAACATAAGAGGAAATTGAAGGAGGAGTATACTAATTTAATACATACGCGTTCGCGTTCGACGATTCGCATGAAATTAATTTCGTGCCAACGCATCGTGTCCGAGAGAAATTAATTTCGTACTGTCCATCCTTATAAAAATATGATTATGAACGGCGTGCATTACAAGCGGCTTAAATTGAGCGCGGTGGTAAATCAAGTATGGATGGGCAGTTAATTAAAAAATTCGGTAGTAGCCGTGAAAGGTTGAAATTAAATTTAGGGGCAAGATACGATTAACGACGCGTGTTTATACTTATTGGATACTAAGGTCGATTGAATCTGACGTAACAGTGGCAATTTTGGGGAAGGTCTGATGATAAGATAAAATGACTTGTTTGTAGATGTTGTCTCTTTGATCTCTTTATATCGTTTGTATCATGCAATTATATGTTTTCTAGCGTTTTTTCATAAATAAGTATTAATTATTTTCTCTCTTTTTTTTTATCACAGTCATTATCTTAGTATCTATTTCTTCTTCCCACCACGAATGTCCCACCGTAACATGTATTAATAAAATAGATATGGTTTCGTGGCAGATTGTCGATATAATATGTGTTGGTCGCTGTTTAAATTAATTCAATGTAACTGAATTCGTAACGACCAGCGTGTTGTCAGAACGCTCGCATCCTTGTTTCCATTTCCTGTGATAACGCGTATACTTATGCGTATATAAACGGACGTATTAGAGACACCGTCTTTGCCTTCGCAAAACTGGCGAGATGGATAAGATAAGAAACTCTTACTCTGTTTCGATTATTGACCGTTCTCGATTGCTCTCAAGACTCTTTGGCACCTCATTTCGAGATGCAGAAGTCTCCTTAGCTGCCATTGTACGATTCCGAACGGAGTCGTAATGGCGCGTTTGTCAGGTCGTCCGACAATTAGAATGCAAATCTGCTCGCATATGCATATGCACAAGCTGGTTCCTTAGCCATTCGCGGCCCGTGTGCGGCTCTATCCGCCGGATCTCGGCCCGCCAAGATTCATTCGAGCCAAGCACTTTTCAGCGCAATCCGTCGATCGGGCCCCAATTTTATCACGTCTTCGGCTCCGAAATTTGATGCCTTTTATGACGGCTGTAAATAAGAATAAGAAGACGACACGATAGCGCCAGGAATCCATTCAGACGATCGACGATATATATTCGAACGAATATCATCTGGTTGGTCTCGTGGCGCTGATTAAAATTAAATAATACTTTTGAAAGTTTTACAAGTTTGCCATAAGCCATTCGGTGGCTCTTGTTTTTTCTCGTCTCGTTCTCGGGAATAGATAATACAAAATGCATCATGGCATGGACCGAATATTGCCAGTGACTCTTTAAATATGCGTAATGAATATTCGCAAAGACCTGCACGCGTGACGATAAAAGTTTCACATTGTTATGGCGAATTGTTCCAATTCGGTTTCAACTTTTTCAATGGCGATGGTGGCTTAAGTATAAAACTGTACCTGCGCATATTCGGAGATAGAATTTCTTACGATCAGAACATACGACATTTACGCGGTATTAAAGTCAGTTTTCCACAATCTCGGAATGGCTACGAGCCGGTTAACGTCGATCGCGGTTATGCACTAGGATTTCTTTTACATACATATCGTGCTTGATCCCTCGGAATTTATTTTTAACAGTGATCTTCTTAGACTTTACCAAGCGAAGCTTCTCATATTATTTCGTACGTCTCGAATTCTCGATACGTTCTTCTCTCTTATCTAATGGCGAGAAAAATCTAATCGGATTTTTTCGCAGTTTGTGCCGAAGCGGCATTTCCTTTCATCTTAGTGAGCTCGTTGCATCGGTTTCACATTTTCGTGGCGTGTCTCTTCGAAGTCAGACGATTCTGTAACATCGCACGGTCTGCGGTCGCCCGACAAATAGATTACGTGCTCGCGAAGGGTATTCTTCGTAGGGTGCCTAACCGCCCTTCTTCGCCCTTTTACACATGCTACTCACGTACTCACGTACTCACGACGCGTTCCGGGTACGTCGTATTCGCCCAGAGTTGTCGTTCGACGCGTTCTTCTCTATTCTGTCCTCTCACTTTGGAGCGCCTCTCCAAAAATTGCAACGCGTTAGCACGAAATCCACTAACCATTCCATTATTAAATCTGTGTCCGCATTACATGGATATAGGGGCGTCGCGGCGTCACCGGCATTAAAATTCACATCATGCTGGAACCGTCAAAACGATGAGACACGAGCTTCTCGTCGATATGCCGGAACGGATTACACATAATGACTTTATCTGCATCATGCAATTAAGCCGTTACCGCATCGTTCGTCGATAATGCATCCTTGATAAAGAAATTATTTTTTAATTTATTCATATGCCTCTCCCGACATCGTTGCGCGCATTTTTATCGCGACGAATATTGTATGATTCTTCAATTATCCTTTTCTTATAACTATGCACGAATGACAATATAATTTGGATCTTTAATTAAGAAAATATTTCATGTGTCATTGTTGTCAAAACGCGTGAAACGTATTTGTTGAAGGTCGTTAAAAAAGCTTTCTACTAGATAAAACTTTTATTATTAAATAAAACACAAAGTGGATAATTGTCTCTCATAAGTGCACCGTGTAAATGCAACCAATTTGTATTGTCGCCCATTGCGACAACTTTCGCACTGGATTTTACTTTCAAATGGCGAAGTGTGCTTACCCAAGATTTTAATTCGCGATGAGAGCTTTGGTCCCGCCACTGTCCATCCTCGTGGCGTCGGTACACAAACTCTAATTACATTCTAGAGTCTAATTATTCCTCGAGGGGCAATCTTGGTCGCTGACATTCACGCTCGCTTCCCTCCAACATCCTGATCAGCCCTCGTTATAGTTATCTCGATTAGTCAAATTAATCATTCATTTATCGAAATTTTGCTGAATAATTAATTTCTCCAAGATCTTTATTGATCAATAAATGATAATTTAACCTTTGCTGTTGTGCTCTTGTGCGACTATACTTGTGCTACATTTAGCCATCTGTTTTATTTATTTAAATATATTCTTACTATTTTTAGCTTTTTTAGCCTGAGAAATCATTTCTTTGTTAGTAATAACACTTGTAAGAAATACATATACGTTTAATAAGTATTTTTTTTATTCTGTAAGTACTCTCGTAACTTGAAGCGAATCGGGTTCGTGACATCTGTGGACCATAATAATTATAAGGATTTATTTCATACTAATAAGGAAGCAATATTTCAATATCTATACCTAAAGTTAATTATTAGATGACTCGTAAATTTCTCGAGATGCTAGTTTGCTGCGCTATAATAAATTGCACGATCTCGATTGTTCTTCTCGATTTCTTGTCATAAAGGACAACATGGCCATGAGTTACCAACCAACATCAACGGGATTCAGCGACGAAATGGGAGCGAACGGCAATCGGCAACCGACGCGACACGCGATACTGAAAAACCAGAACGCTTTCGACGAGGAGGTGACTAAATCGACCGTAAAGTGCTATCACTCGCTGGCGAGGACGCGCGAGCAAGAAAGTTGAAAACAGGAGAAAAAGGAAGAAACGTGGAAGCTGGGATCGGATTCGTACGCGTTCCGCTGTTGATTATGTAGAAAAAACTTATGTCTGTGATCTTACCGCAAAAGAGACTCCGACGTTGTTTATCTACTTATTATGTCAGTCCGTTGCTAATTGGGCATATTTGAAGATCAGAGCTTCGGCGATCGTGGCATTTTCGCACGTATCTTATACGAGGAAGGAGATTGACCCTCTTCTTCATCCAACGCGCCATGCCTCGCACCATCTCACAGAATCTTCTTTTATTCGCGGTATTCGCGGAGTTCACTATTATACAAGGATACAATATCCAGCCTTGACAGGTTTTGGTTTTCGGTTCAACGCAAGAACAGACGCATTTCGGTGATCGCGACTGACTCGCCATCCGTCTTTGAGGAACTATCGCGCCATCAGGCTTCTCGCTGCGTGCATACTTGTGATTTTAACTTCTTTTTCTTTTTTCTGTGCTCGCAATTCTCAGGCCGGTCCAGGGCGTCTCTTCTTTCGTTGTTGCAGCGGCTGACAGCATCGGGCGCCGAGAGATGCATCGCTTCATTCCACACGGCCGGCCACTTAATCCACTTCCCGAAGACTAGCATTGCGCGCGATGACTTGTGCGAATTCGGACAAGTGCCCGCGTAATTCGTGATGGAAGATTATTTAACTTTTCATTCTGTCTTGATACAGAGTACCAAGGGGAGATCCATTTTTTAGATTTCTGTAATAAAATGTGAAAAAATAAAGGAGAGATGAAAAAGAGAATAAAAATTCATTGTCATTCTTTTTTTTGTACGTAAAAAATTAAATCTTACAAAAAAATTGTCGGAGAAATGGTTTCTATTCTAAAAGTTCGCAGGAATCATCCTGATTTGTATGCAGCTTTTCGAATATACATATAATATCGCGGATCTCTCACGCCGAGTTGAAGTCAAAAAGCAAATTTGCGATCATCTTATCCTTATATTTTACAATTAAGCAGATGTCATAATTTAAGCGATTTAAGTCATAATTTTGCGAAAAGAATGAACACGAAGCGCGATCAAGATATCGAGCTATTGATGAATGGAAAGAAACGTGATTAGAACGAAATGAAATGGCGCAAGGGAAGCGGGACAAAAAATAAGCATAATATTCAGCAAGAACAGTCATTTATGCTATAGAAGGTGGGAGAAAGTCTTATCCGACATCTTGAATAGGATGTGTATAGCCAGTCGCAAGGTAGTACAGTTTATTAATGTGATTTATGGGGAGGCGAATGCCCTCCCTGAGCTGCAATCCTTCGTGGTTCCACCATCGCCTTTCCCGCCTACCTTTCCAGTGTATTCCGTCGTACTTTCCGTCGTGTATCGAATCGATCGAGTTTTGTTATACTTACTCGCCGAGAGAAAAAAAGAATGCACCGTCGTGTATTTATGCATTTGTGCGTGCGTGCGTATGCTTTGCACAGGTGTGTAACGTGGTACTTGCGCGTTCCTCTTGTTTCTGTCGACTTGTCCCATACGGTCTGCACAGTCGGTCGGTCGTTCGATTTAAAGTGTTCTCGGATAACAATACATAAGCTAAAATGACGCGCGAGCCGCTTTGATAGTTCATAAAATGAAACGGATTTTGATTCGGTACCTTTTGTAACATAACTCGCCATCTTATTGGGTTATTCAGCGTTGCGAATGACTACGTTTCTCAAATTTTGTGATCGCAAATAAAAAGGAAGGATTTATGTAAAAAAAAAAAAAAATGTTCGAATTTATCTTTTCTTATCGAGCACATAAACTGCTATACATTTTGATAGTGTATTTTGAAGATTAATGAGAGTCAAAGAGTCTAATATAAAAATATGAAAAGTGCAATAATGTATAATATAATATAATATAATATAATAAATGTATAATAGTAAACGATTAAAGTTAATATGCGATCACATACACGATGGTCTCTTGCTCAACGTACATCTATTATATATATATATATATATATATATATATATATATATATATATATA
>NW_012130080.1:611401-613371 GCF_000143395.1 Atta cephalotes | reverse complement strand
GAGAGAGAGAGAGAGAGGGGGGGGGGGTAGGAGAGGGAGGGAAGGAAGGAGGGAGAGAAGGAGAGAGCACAAGAGAGCTGCTTTCCTAGATCTCAACATGCATCCGTAAATGTATGCGTAGGACACTCCCCGATGCTTGATTATATATAATTATCGGCATTTTAATAACTAATCATTTTCCCTGCTTCTTCTACCGCAATTCTGTGGAGAAAGGAGCAGCTTCCGACGATGAACTCCGCTACCGTATCTCCGGCTTCTTTCGCTTCCTCTTTGGGGTGCATCTTCTTTAAAGCATATGACTGACCAGACTGACTACAACTAGTCTTTCTATCATTTTCACTTATTATAAATTATTTTTATGCAAATTTTGTATTTTATGCCAAATGTATTTTATGCCAGAAATTAATTTCATTTCTTCAAACAACTAAGTGGAGATAATAATTTGACTTGGCATATTTTTTTTACTTTTTAGCTGTATAACATACGTATGGAGATTAAAAGATTTAAAGAAAACAATTTGTGTAGGTACGTGAAAGATGTTACAATAAACTAGTGTTATATTTTGTTATCGCTTATAAAAAATATATTGGATAAATGTGAGATATTGATTTGACAAATAAAAATAAATTGAATGATAATTACAAATATTGAATCGATAGCATTCGTTCACTTTACTGCGTTTTGCAAAGAAAATGAAAAAGTCTGTTGAATTGTATGGCTGAGAGGGCGACTGTCGAAATCCCGTAAATATTCCTGAGTGTAATTAAAAGCTATCGATTTGTCGTAAGCCGCGTAATTGCTACGAGTTACTACGCGCTTCGAATAATCGCCCCGAACCCCCGCCTGTTAGTGCTTGCACCCGGTCCGAAAACTTGGTTGGGGCCGCGTCGTTGGAGATAACGGAATATTTACATATTATCGCGGAACACCGACCCCACGAAATCCACCTACGTCTCCCGCGGTGAACTAGTCAGCCCATGGGGCAAAGACTTGCCGGAATCGCGCGCCATCATAGATTTTGGATATCATTACGTAGGGACGAGAAATGATGTTGAGATTTGTGGTCGCATCGTGGTAAATTAAGGTCGGCTCTGTGTAGAAAATAGATTAAATTAAATTTTTGACTGAAATTTATTTATTAAAAAAGAAAGATGGATATAGCTGATTGAAGAATTTAATTCGACAGCCTTGTCAAGGCAATTTTTTAGTTTTACGTGTTTTTCTCGAATTACATTTTGAATGTAATATTACACAAGCATTTTCATGTTATTTTAAGATTTTCTAAAATTCCATGAAGAACTCTTAAGAGTAGACGTTCGAACATATAAACAATCGCAGCATCGATTCTTTCATTCCGAAAGGAATGCTTGAATCTCTTCTCGTGTATATATATATATATATATATATATATATATACTAACCGAAATTCTCAATTCCTACTGAGAGTGAGAAGCGGGAGAAGCTTTAAGGGGAGACGCTTTAATGCTCCGCTCGAGCGGTGAAGTGGCCAAGCTTTATGAAGCACACACGGTAATGGTCGTCTATTCGTGGAAGGAGACGGAAGGAACGATTTCAGCGTTGCGTCCGCGTGTGTCCGTGGGCTCGTTCACGGGGTGTAAGTGAACGTTCGGGGTTGTAACGCAGCGGTGAAGCCAACTCGAGTGGAGTTAAGGAGCAGCCTCCGGATAGCTCTTCCTGCGGGAATAGGAAGCCCAATACTCCGCACTTCCGTCCCTCTTCCTTATACTCGAAGGCGCGTAAATCACTCTCCCGCGAACGCGTTTCAAGGATGTCCCGATATTATGTAATAGTGGACATATCGTTAGCAATAAATTTGCAATTTTTTTTCTTGATGGCTGTGTTTTCGTAAAGACGTTGGTATCTATTTGAATATTGTCTCGCGTTCTTATAAGTATGTATAAATATATATATATATATATATATATATATATATATATATATATATATAT
>NW_012130080.1:609478-611381 GCF_000143395.1 Atta cephalotes | reverse complement strand
ATATATATATATATATATATATATATATATATATATATATATACATCTCATAACAACTAAATAATGATTAAATGTTTTGTCATGGTAATGAATTCTTTGACTGACGCACGTTTAGTGTATTTTTGCGAAATACTTTTTATATAAAGTTATTTTTATATAAAGTTGTTGCGCTATCATTTGCACAGCGAGATTCGAGCAGACAAGCAACGGATAACGTATGTTGCATTCCTTTCTGAAGCGACTATATAGCGATATATACAAGAATTTACGCTTATTCTACATAAACAACTGTGAGGTAATTATATATTTTTATAATTTTTATAATTTTAGATAAGGTACACATAAAATCAAACTTACATACTAACTTGATATATAATGCTTCGTTCTTATTGATTCATATTTTGATGGTTTCGTATTTTTGTTGTCTCCGTAAGACTATTACAAGGAATTTTCTTTATGCGCGGCACGAATACGTATAGCTGAGTCGAAAGAGAGAGCATGGACCACGTATACTCTTTCTACGCGAGGTCCCAGGACAGGGCCAGATCCGCAAGGAAAGTGGCGAGTGGTCAGTGCCGAATACCAAACGAGCATTCGTCCCGTTTGGACGACGACGAAGCGGTGTGTCATACATAAGGTATGACCGGACCGTAGAGAAACGAAAGAGGGCGAGATAAAGGATGGAAATGGCGCGGAGCAAGGGAAGGTGCGAAGATCCTAGTCCGGTCAGTGGAAAGAGGATATCGAAACGATATAACGTTGCATCGCCGAGTTCGCGGTCCATCTTGCCCCTTGGGACTGGAACAGGCGATTTTCTCGGGTCCTGATCAAAGGAAGAGCTGCGTGCGCGGGCATATATTTCCGTGTCGCGTAATATTTCATGAGCCGTTTCTCTTTGTCGACGATCAGCCGCGCACGAGGAATAGGAAATTGCTATCCGAACGCACTACGTGGCCACTTCAACACGACACCTCGATAGCGGTAGAAAAGAAAAGAAAGAGAATGAAAAGTGGAGCTGTGAAGCGAGTGAAAGGGGATAATTGCGACGGGCACGATCTCGTCTTGAGGTCTCACGCAAGACTGAGAGATAGAGCATTAGAAGAAGGAAAAAAGAAATTTTGATTTTTCACGTCAACGATAAGGATATTAAGTGATCGGTAAGTGAAGGCGATAGTTCAAGACTCGAAATCGCATCAAAGTCGAAATCTGTCAAGAATTCATCGTTCGCTGATTATTCGTGCATTATTTATCTGTCCGCTCGATTCACAAAAATTCTCGTAATTCTGTATTTGCAATTTCTATATATATTTTGCCACGCTTATTTCGCGTACGTATATTCATATATGTATGTTTTTAGAATTATTATTTGATATTGTGTATAGTACAATACATAATTGATTTAAAAAATTGCATTCTGTAGCCCGGTAGTGTTACGATGCGAAAGAAATTCTACATCATCAATCTTATTTGCTGACGATTGCACTCTCAAGGCCACCGGCGACTCGAATTCCTTCGTGTATCGAAATTTCATTCAAATTCTCAGCACTCGCGCACGACACAAACAGCACATTGCGCTTTGACCATCTTGCAAGACGCGTGTTCGCTCAACAAGATCTGAGAATCAATAGTAAAGGAACTTGAAAAGTTGGAAGGAATTCTCATAAGAGAGAACGAGTCGAACGAGTTTTTAAATTCACGTATTAGTATGCGTTTTGAATATATTTCCCTGATCAAATCGCTATTATATAGTTTTTTGGTTTCTATGTCTTTCGAATATTTTAATAAATATTTTAATAAATATCAAATTGTACTACGAATAATTTGAATCTTTTTTAACAAATAGAATATATTATTTTGCTATTTAAATTTGCTCTCTCTCTCTCTCTCTCTCTCTCTCTTCTTC
>NW_012130080.1:594757-599946 GCF_000143395.1 Atta cephalotes | reverse complement strand
GTGTGTGTGTGTGTGTGTGTGTGTGTGTGTGTGTGTGTGTGTGTGTGTGTGTGTGTGTGTGTGTGTGTGTGTGTGTGTGTGTGTGTGTGTGTAAATATATGCAAAGGAGAGAAACATTTGTGCGAAATACATGTTATATATTGACATATACTAGCGTCTCGGGGTTAACGAATATACTATCGTTCAAGGCATATTACCGTGATGCGATTGGATAAATTTTACGGGCATCAGAATGTTCCCTTTACACTATTGCGTCGCCGCGGGTACCCTATCCCTTCGTGGATACTATTTGCCCTCCCCGCGGACGATGCAGCCGTCACCGCAGTCACATCCATAGTTTATATCGCACGTACACGCGGATCCCCGCGTAATGGCCGTCCGTAAAATATTTATCACGGAAATTAGTCGCACAATGATGTATGCCACCAACCGCGCGCGCGCACATGAGTATGTGCACTACATACAAAATAGGCACGAGCGAATAACGAGGGTGCGTTTGCGAACGCTGCAAAATTGACGTAAACGCACGTGCGTATGCGAACGTGGCAAATGTGCGTGCGTGCGTGCGTGCGTATGTGCGTATGTACCGTTTTCGGTTTGACAATACACGCCCGTCACGTCGTATCGACGACATATCGATTTGCCGTTTCGACGACCGATCTTTCCACTCTCACGCGTCTGTCGATGTCGTTATAACGGATGGCTCAGCGAAACGGACGAATTGCGTATTTCGCTCTTTGACAATTGTTTAAAAAAAAAAAATTTTTTTTTTTTCATTTCGGATAAGTGTGATGTCTTAACCAATTCTGCCATGACGATGACGGAAACGAGCGATAGATACATTTTTTCTCGTATTTTTTATAAAACATGGTGTTACGCAATAAGAATAGAACTGTCTGCAATGTTTAAATGTAATGGATGTAAGTATTATTGATCCATTTTAGTCACTATATAATCATTTTTTCTTTATTTTTAATATATTGTTGAAGTATAATTCTATTTAAGAATTAAGAAAAAGTCAGTAAGTTATGAAAATATTCATCAAAAGGATGTAGTAAACGTTTACTGTACAAATGAGAAATGTGAGTTTAATAATGAAATTGTGACTTTTATGTAACATTATGCGAGAGATAACTAAGGGATAACTAAAGAATTGTTTTCTGATTTGGATGCTGTATCGATGAATAGAAAAAAATGAGAGTGATAAGAAACGCGGACGATAGGAATATATATAATCCCTATGATTATTAACCAACTCAATAATTTTACAGTTTAAATTAAATAAAAATTTTCTATAAATGCAAATGCTATACATTTTCTATTGCACGTCTACATGATGTTACTTACTTTGATTTCACATGCGTTTCGATTGTTTATCTAATTACCGGTATAGCATAAGCTATTATGATATCGTATGCATATGGCGTAAAACTCGTTTGAGGACGTGACTTGACAATCGTTATTCCACTATGCTGTATAAATGGAGTTGTCACGCGACTGTAGTAATGCCGAGACGGTTGAACGCAAAACAAATTGTGATGGAAAACAAGGTATTAATTAGTGATTCCCTGTTGTTTACTAGCTTATGATGACGCGGTTGACATTGGAAGACATGTTTTACTCATGGTAGCTACCTCTTGCTATTACATGCTATTTAGTTATGTTACGGAGGTCCGTAACATTACGTTCCATTACTTTTACGACTGGATCAAAGCTAAACTGTACCGGTCGAGGTTCGTGAAGCAATTCGTCTCTTATACACTTGTGAACGGGATGGTTCTCAACTTCGGTCCATTATCACATAATTGTAATGGCCCGTAAATTCATAACATGAACAATCATCATTTCATTCTTGTATTCAAATCGATCAGAAATTTCGCGCGTTCATTATAATTATTTATTTCGGCCTGGCGCATCATCGGGGGTGCAGATTGTATTAGCGCGGATGAAACCTAAATTTGGGAAAATTTCTCGCGCGTCAAACCAGTTGATAGCGCAAGTGAAATTAAATCGCGCATCCGTACGTTAATTAATCCGCATCGTCGGCATCCGCGTCGATTCGTGCGCGCGATAGCTAATACGCGGCTCGATTCCATCCGATACGCAGTAGTTTCTAATTAACGAGATACTGTCCGATCGATCCAATAAAAGTAGCCGAATAAATCGATGATACCCCATTACTACATTTTCCGCGCTAAATCATTATCTCCGCGTGATTATATCGATACACAAAATTGCGGCATGAAGCAAATATTTTTTAATTACGCGCATCGACGTTAATCTCATGATGATGAAACCTCGGTGAATATTTCACGCTTTCATTCACTATCACAATGCCGCTGCGCGACGTTAATTCGACAACCAAACGCGATTAAAGTTCCGATCAGATTGGGAATTATCCCAAATCTGGAATTTATCTTCTCGCACCCGCCATGTCGTGTCATCTTTCACTGATGGCTGGATTTCATGAAATGCGAAGCGAAGTGGAAAGAATAACGGGAGCATCGCAGGCCAGACAGGACGGACGAATACAATTTGAATAACTGAGAGAGGCAAAGTCGCAACTCGCGGTTACAAAATCCACAAGGGACATCAAGTTCTCGTAAAGCCTTGACGTTTACCACGCTTGCGAATGCGGCATTAGCATCGAGAAGTGCCAGAAGTTTAGTTCGCCGTGTCATTTCGATGTCTCTTTAACTTGGTCCTTTCTCTCTTTCCCTTCTTCTACCTTTGTTTCTCTTTCCTCGCCATTCTCTCTCTTCGTTTTCATCCATCTTTCTTTCTCTTCGGGTTATCCTAAGCTGAGAGAACCCTCTGGCTCTCGATGGATTTTAAAATTGCATGCGAGCAAGTACCCGGTTGCACGTAACTATCTTGCACGTCCAATGATGCACGCAATTGCATAAATTAATAAGTACTCCTCGACACAAGATGCTGCCGCCATTATGCCGCAAGGCATTCAAAATTTCGAACGCAATGTTAACGCGACGACTTGATTTTAGTTTCTCCTCGATATATTTTACGCGTTATAAATTATTATATTATGGACGACAAAAACTAGTTGCTTGAATTTAGACAAATTTGTATACTCGTGTATTAAACCTTTTAGAAGACAAATCAATGATGATATTATGCATATTACATTATACGTCATGTACGCAGAGAGACAAATTGATAAAATAATATATTTTTTCTGTGTAAATATTTTACATTATATTCTATAATGAAACCTTTGTTATAATTCTTCCAATTTTTCGTGCATGGTTCAATAATGAAGAAAAAATTTCTTATATTTGCACTTTATTAATCACATTAGAACTTTCATTAACCTTGCGTTGTGATTAGATGGTTTTTAAATTTGAGAATCCACTGTAAGATATACGATGATATACAAAATTTTTAAGATTTTATTAATTTTATTGGATTTTATTTGATTAAATCAACACAATATATGATTTCATTGTATTCACTTTATCTCATATATAATTTTCCGTATAGTACAAAAATGTTTTAACAACTCTTCTCGAAGAGTTGTTAACATTGTTGCTTCATAATTTGTGGTAATCTTTCATAAAATTTTCACGTATAATTCGCATTTTTATGTCTCGTTTCGAGTGTTCTCGTATGCAATTTAGGTAGTTCCGGAGCGTTTTGCGAATGGGGAAACGAAAGACGCGTAAGAGCAATGAGGTTTGCGCGTCTCGAGGACCTCATAGATGGGTTATGGGTTGGAAGTTGAACGAGCTGTAGTGGAGAAAGCAGCAAGCCATAGAGAAGACCGAAGTGGAGCGGACTGGGGGTAGGTTCGGTCGTTGGGGTGCAATGACGTAGGGCGTCGGAGGCGTTGGTGGCGCTAGGTTCCCAGCGGCGTATCGATTCCTCGATGCCAGGCAAGGAAACCAACCCCCACGCCCCTTTCCTCTAACTTCGTCCACCCCCGAACGACCATGCCGGCTGAGCCAGCCCTCTCTTTCTCTCTTTCTGCCCATCCAGTCGGCCCAACCACCTACCATCTGCGACCCCTCCCGTACCGCCTCGTCTTCCGCCCATCTCCAATCCCCTCCCCCCACCCCCATCCTCCCCCGAGTTGCTCTATCCACCATTCCCACCCTCATCACGAGCAACTTTCCGGATATGAATTAACAGAGTTACGGAGCCTCTGCGGTGGTCGTGCTTCGAGTTATGCGGCTTACTCACTGTAAAATATCTCTGATGCCTTGTGTCTCTGTACATAGGCGTGAACAAAATATAGGCGAGTCATCGATCGAAGAGATATCACGTTAGTTTTTAATCATTGAGTAAGCTTGAGTCGTTCTCCGATTTCATCTTGATTTACGTCCATCTAAGAAATTGATTTTTGCACTCAAGTTATGTATTGTAGTTATGATGTTAATAATTAAAAATATAAAAGATAATTAAATCGGTCAATGTAAGAATGTCGTAACTCGTCACAAGTGCTAATTATCGCCAAGGAGACATCTATCATGATTTATAAATGTCACAACTATTCAATGGATTTGTGACGTAAAAAAAATTTGAGCATTAACAAGTGAATGTTTGTACGGTTAAACGTTTTAATGAAAATATTGGAAATCTATCATTATGACACAATTATATTTGTGCATAAATAAAAATCAGTTCAATTTATTTTTTATTTTTAAGACAAATTATTTATCTTAATTACAAATGTTTAATCTTAGCATTTGATAAATGTGAAATATTTTCCTTTGTTCAGTTTTTGTTGTTCTTTATTCTGACTTTACTTCATATTAACTTCGCGGACAAGCACTTTCGCTGGCTGATGACAGATCGACAAAATTAGAGTGCCCTTCGGGCTTCCCGTCGCGATGCCATTTAACCCGCATGCAGTCATAGAAGCATCCGGCTGATAATGCCATTCCGCGGCACTGGGTTAGTGCAAGCACGCGGATGCAATGTCGAGAGGGGATTGAGGGGGCAGGGTGCCAGTATACCCGGGAGGAGAGGGTAGTCGAAGAGGGGCGGTCGTAAGGGGATGGTCGCGCAGAGAGGAGGGAAGGGTTTGGGGTATTAAATCATAGAGCCGGAGTGCGCCTGCCGCCAGTTTACTGCCGGATAAAACGCAGCGACTGTTATGTTATGGACCACCTGTATGCCTCGACCCTGAACTCCACTCTCCGTTCGTCTCTCTTTCTCTCTCTCTCTCTCTC
>NW_012130080.1:584631-587932 GCF_000143395.1 Atta cephalotes | reverse complement strand
TATATATATATATATATATATATATATATATACTAGTCCATGAATTATTATCTTTTATTGTTTGGTGCAAAAAGATGCAAACAACTTGAAAATCTACTTAGACGTCACTGATGATAAGGCTTAAAGTAATAAACTCGACTGTGATGTCAAGGTAAAGCGACAATAAAGTATCTAGATATCTAGGCTAGCGCGCGATTTATTCAGAATAACCAATACGGTGTAATACGGTTAAAGAGACATAACTTTGTCACAACTGTCACTCACTGTAACACCGTGACGTTTCGTATCTACCGACACCACAAACTTTTGCGTTCGCGCCGTACTCATTGTTGCATGCGCCGTCGAATTTACATTATTGACGCGACTCCGTTATAGAACTTTTCCCGGCAGTGGTAAATAATCCAGGTAATCGGCGTCGCATTGTGCACTTGGTGGTATAAAGAACGGTAGATGCGCCAATAAAACAGCGATGCCGGGAAAATGCGACTAATGGCGACACGCAATAAAAAATTAAAATTGGAACTCGGTCCATGCGTGGAAAAAAAAAGCGAGAGCTATATTAAAACCATCAATGAGCATTACTCGCTTAATTACTAACGAGTGGCAGATGTTTTCCTTTCCGCACTTAGATTTCTGGAATATTTCTGTTCATCAAGACTTTCATTTCTACGTCAATCTTTATAATGAAAAAATTTAGACAAGTACACATTTTTCATTCTCAAATCATTAATTATACACTATATACATATATACGAGTATAAAGATTGCAAGTTCGCCTTGAACGTCGCTTTATTGACAATGAAGCCAATTCCCACCTTTCTCTCCTTGATGACAGTACCCTACTTTGTAAGTCATCCGCCTCTATCGTTACAAGTATTATTCATCTTGCTCGAATTGCATTATATTTAAATTTAAATACACAGTGGCTTTTCCGCTATTCCACCTTTTTCTAAACTTTTCATCTGTAAACTCTCTTCCTTGTTTTAATGTTTCAGTTTTTCTCTCAGTTGTACTCTAACAAATCTACTTGTCTCACATCCCTTTTGCTCATTAAACACTTTCTGTAATCGTGAAAATTGTGAAAATAATGTCAAGATTTATACGATAACGTAGCAAAAATTGATTCGAAATATATGTTCCCCTTTAGAAGACTATTTGTCTTTATGAAGACTTTTATAAGATTTCTTTGCTAGAAATTTCTCCTCTTTCCCCCTATGCCAAAATATTATATTACATAAATAAAAATATTCCTATATCTTTAATAACAATTAAATTTCTTTACTTAGTACTAAATTCTTTTACACTTTTTAAAACACAGCAGAAGAGATGTTTCACACTTTTAATTCATACATACAACATAAGATGATGAATAAAATAAGGAAAATATTTCAAAATGATAATGTATTGTTATTTTTTAAATTAAATATCTATCAAAAGTACTGGTGAGATATTTTTGTGCAACATTGTACCTTTCGACCGGCACAAAACAAGCACAAAACAAGCATAGAAGAACGTACGTGTATATGAAAAATAGCATCATATAATGTTTTGAGAAATATATTAATTTTGGTAGGCTGTTATTTTTAAGAATCAATGCGAACTTTTGCAAAATATATCTTTGTACGGCACTGGATCTGGTTACATCGTACCTTGTCTTTCACTTGACATTTCTGTTTTTCCTGTTTGATACACTCGTAGCGATATCTTAATCCTTTATGGAATTTTTGTTCTCGTCATAAACAGATCGGGCAAGCACCCGACCTGCCTCAATCGAAACATTAGCGGTGAAACGACGTCGTAAATAACATCTTAAGTGTACCGTCATACCATTGACCCTATGCCAAGAGCATGCTGACCTACCAGAAGCTTTTATGTTTCGTCTAACGAGTTATCACATGTGTTCATGAATGGAAATAAGATAGGTTCACAACCATGTGATAATATTAGTTATATATCATTCCGTTAAAAATATTAGACTTTTTTTAATTATAAAAAATGATCTTATTATAGAAAATTGTGATATGTCTAGTCATACGAGAAAGAATTTTGTTTTTTTTTTAAATATAATTTCAGAAGAATAAAGATACTTTTTTCCTTCTTTCATCGAAATGGTCGTTTTAAACGCGAAAAAGTACATCTCCAGACTCGTATTTGGCGATGTCGAAAGTGAAAGAAGGAGCTTGCGATCCGGCATCTATAGAAGACGTAAAAACTGCGGGATCGTTTCTTTCTTCCATTTAGGAGGAGTGAAGCGGAGGCCAAGAGAAGAGAGATGGGGAAGGGCGTCGGCGATAAAGGTAACGTAGGGCGTCGCGACGTCCGTCAAGCCGCGCCGGTTGGTCGGCCGGCGATGTTCTCCGTTTCTCCCTTCCCCGGTGTTCTGTGGCCTTCGGCGAAAAGGATCTTCCACGTCCTTTGCCTCCCTACGTTTCCTCCTCTCGTTTCTCTCTGGAAACGAGCGAAACGCTTCTCTCGGGATCAAGGAAGAGCGCAGACTCCAAACGGCACCGGCGACCCCCGTGAATGGCGACCCTCACAAACCAATCGTATTCCCGTTTCCATCCCTCTTCGCCGCCGGAGGACTACTCCGACGGGAGTTACCCTCCGCGCCAACCCTGTCGACGTCGTTACTGTTACCCTAGCTGCTTGTTGCCCCTCTTTGCACACCCCCGTGTTCGTCTCCATCCTTCGTGCTCGACCGTGATTCTCTCCGGCAGGACGCCGGCATTGAGGACGATTCACCGTTCCCGGCGTAACGACGTTATTTTCACGTTTTAATCGTGATCCGGATTATGTGGTCTGCCGAAGATTCCCACGCCAATCGTCCATTTGGACGTCGGTTTAAATCCATCGCTACATCGTAATGGGAAAATTGGGGGGGTATAATTCACATTTTTATTTCTTCATCTTTTTCTCGTTCGATATTTCTTCTCTCATCGACTTCTATTATTATATGTTTACACAAAATTATTTTAAAATTGTTTTAATATTAAATATGTATAAATTTTTAACAACTGTTTGACATCAATATCTATAATTTGATAGAAAAATCATGAAAAATCTGTTAACTTTATTTTCTATTTATTTTATTATCTTGTACTAATTGAAGAGTAACGATACTTGTACAATTCTGAAGTTTCAACGAAGTTTCATTAAAACTTCAGATTATATATAATTTTTACACACACACACACACACACACACACACACACACACACACACACACACACACACACACACACACACACACACACACACACACACACACACACACACACACACACACACACACACACACGCG
>NW_012130080.1:580470-584138 GCF_000143395.1 Atta cephalotes | reverse complement strand
ACTACTACACACACACACACACACACACACACACACACACACACGCGCGCGCGCACACGCACACACGCACACGCACACACACACCAGTAAATGTAATTGTGATTATATTAGATAATTTATTTTTTATATCAATAAGAAACGAAAGATCTGAATGAAAGATAGTATGAAATATTAATTTTACTCATTTATATTTTTAGCGGTTATCGGTAAACGATTTTAAAACTATCTTAAGAAGATGAAAATAATAAATGTCATTCCATGATCGTAAAACTTTTATCGTGTCGATGTGACATCGAAATATAGCTCGATTGACTTTGGAAATGACTTACGAATTTTCGGCTCATGAATCTTTCGTCTGGCATGATCATTTTTTACTTTCTATTACATTCTCACATTTCTCGAATTTATATTCTATCAATCACGTATTTATATTTTTTTTATTTCCTTTTGACTTATTTTTAGCCTTCATTTTTATGATACTTTTTTTTTATAAAAGACGTATTTTTGATTCTTGAGATTACTTTTAACAATGTTTATTTTCATGTGAAATTGTTTGCAATTTCATTCTTAATGTTTTCAATCTTTTTGATGTTTTACGAAAACAAGGAGTCACTTCACTGATCGAAATCAGTTGTCGTCGTCGGTGCATAGCGGAAGCATCACTCCGATATATTATGCGGATCTGGATCGACGCATCGGGGATGGCCGTCGACTACGATTCGCAATTATTGTCGATAGTATTATCGACGCGCACCTGTCGCGCTACGTCGCTGATAATCGTCGTATGACTTAACGTAGTGTATTGCTCGTATGACAGGTTTGTGCATACGTTTCGCGAGACGCCTCTGACTTATCTGCGCATCGGCAGAGGGGTGAAATGTGTTACGGTATGCTTCATTGTTGCTACGCTTTAAATTCGCATCATTCAAATTAACTTGGTAATAGGGATCGTAAATTACAGAATTTCATCGCCACTGTTGGTTTCGCCAATATTGGAAAATTCATGAATCATCTATGTATATATTTATAAGACATAGAAACAGAAATTTTCATTCTTTGATATTATTTTTAATCATTCTCGTCTTTTTGTCCATGCGTAGTGTTTGAGTTGATGTAAAAAATAAAAGAATATATTGCAACCATTAAGTTTCTGGAATGAAGCATCATAAATAAGACGTGTCCTGAAACAGTTGATGACTGTCCAACTTTTATCATTCTCTCTTTCTATCGCTTCTTTTTCTACATATTCCCATTTTTTATCTTCGTGCATATGCTTTGTTTTTGCTCTTTGGATACGTTATGTAGTCCGGCGAAATTTAAAAATTTAATAATTTTATATTGTAAATTGTTTTTAATTTCTCTTACAATAGAAAAAAGCGATATTTCATGATGGAAGATGTGAGAAAAAGCAGTCCTTGTATCTTTCTCACAAAACATAATTTAATATCAACCTCAACATTCTATCTTATTTGAGCGAATTAATGCGAAAGCACATTAATGTACAAGGAAATGCAAGAATCATAGGAATTATTCGAGTTAGTACTCGTCAAATCGTGTTGTGAACGAAGAATGATAATGCTACGGTTCCGGCAATGGCACGGTCAATGGACACAGATAAACGCGATCGACAAGAATCCATGTTATTCCCGCGCGTTGCGCATCACATGGAATAAATAACACGCTTTCTTTATCTTTATACACGGGAAAAGGAGCTCGTTATCGCTCGTTAAAAATCGTTGTGCTCATCGGGGGAATTGCCAAGTTGCGGTACGCGGGATAAATTTTGCCACCTGCGTGGATATTCCATAGTTTTACAACATAGTTCGTATTTAAGAGGATAACGAACGCGTTTCGCACTTAGATGCGGGAGATGATCGCGGAGCAAGTAGCCAACGTAATATATTCAAGCCTTTATCGTAGCTCGTGATAAAATTAATGTAAAGTAATTCCGTTGTAGTTGTACTCTTAGCACAGTTGCTACATAAATTTGATCCTGTCGTATAACACGGGGCGAATTCATAGAAGCGCATTTCATTAAATGGTCGATGTATTGCCTCGTTTTAGCAAAAACGATTAACATATCCTTTCGATATAATTCAACACGCGACGGATCATTTGTGATATATGTATATAGATATTTATACCCTAATTAAACTGAAACATCATTATCCATCAGCTCAAGATCATTATTATATCGTGCGATCTTGCTCGAATTGCACTTATAAATCATTAGCATTACTTTTAATTGTGTGCACTTCAGATCATTATTACCTATCACAGCTTTCCATTTATTCGTGACCGGGTACAAATATGTGTTAGTGTAATTAATAATTAATACATTATTAAAAAATAATTAATACATTTATTTATTAATATTAGATATACGCGAGTAATAACAGTCATATACAAATGTTATCTACTATTCGACGAATAGATTTAAATACATTTTTACAACAAATAACACGAATAAGGATTTAAGTTATAACCGAACAGTAAATTGTATATATCGTTAAAAAATATATATCGATATAAAATGTGAAACGAATTTGTCGACGAATCGACGATGGTAAATCTTAGGATTATGATGGCGGCATGGCTTTGTGTCTCGCCGGTTTCGCATTTTAACAACTCGCGACACGTAAATTAATTCAGAAGTTTGATATCGCGCATCGAAAGAAAATCTTATGGAACTACGAACGCTGTATATTAGTCCGAAGAAACGTCGACGTTTGTCGTAGAACAGATAGCATTCTATTATTATGTTCACTTTTATTTCAAAATAATCTCAAGTATGTGATAATAATGAATATATTGACCCACTAAGTTATAAATAATCTTATAGCACACTGAGTAAGAGAAGTTAACAATTAGATTTTTCAATATTCCATATAATAAATATCTAATCTCTTAGTCTCAATATTACGATTGAACGTTATTGGATGTAAGCGCGAGGTATAAATTATAATTTTGGTTGTTAATGTACAGGTAGCGTTGAGTTTCGCAAGACAGTTTGCCAAGACAGTTATACGTTCAATTTTGTGGAACGGCTCTTGCACATCGACTAGAAAAATCCCGGCTTCGGCGCGGTGCGGTGCAGCGCGCAGCACTTCGATTCCAACAAAACGTCGACGCTCTTTTTGTCCGGCTCCTCCTCGTCTCTACCTACCTTCCCTTTCTCTTCCCGCTTCGCTCGACCGACGGGCTGGCTCTTTCCTCTCTTTTCTACCCTCCCCCGGCCACCGTCGTGGATCAATACACCGTAGCGAAGCGGCAGCCCCGTAAATGTGATTGTTGCTCGATTTCTTGTGTCTTAATTGCCTCGCGCTTAACGACGTAATTACTCGACGAGGAAAAAAGGGAAGAAAGAAACATTCACGCAGTGAGGTCAGCGCCGAGGTCTTCTCTTTTTTTCTCTCGATCATATTCTCCTTTTCTACTTTCCCAACCGTCAATCGCGCCATCCTTTTTTCTCTTACCCGAGCACTCTTTCCTCCTCCCACATTATCGTCGACTCCGCCACGCGGACTCTAAAAGTGCATCAGCCGCATAGAGTGCATCATACCGTCATCGTCTGAACGTCTAAAACTGAAGGGGAACCGAGAGAGAGAGAGAGAGAGAGAGAGAGAGAGAGAGAGAGAGAGAGAGAGAGAGAGAGAGAGAGAGAGAGA
>NW_012130080.1:574241-579802 GCF_000143395.1 Atta cephalotes | reverse complement strand
AGAGAGAGAGAGAGAAAGAGACGAAGGCGCGAGGCGGTATTCGGTAAACGGAGAACGAAGCGAAAGCGAACGGTGATTCGCGACTCGCCGTAAACGACGTGCGGCGTTGCCGACGGTACCGCCGGCGCTTTCCGCATCGCTCGTTAGCTGGCAGCACGAGTAAGGCGGCGTACAAACTACCAACGGTTTGCGTTCGTGTTTGTGTAATGTGTTATTGGAGAGTTCGCGCGCGATCTCCAACAGATAATTTCTAACGATTATACGACTGCGACACGATTCCTAGCGTGATGAATCTTCTCTTCGCGATTGCTTCTTATTACGTAAGTACCCAAATTTTTCAACAGGGATTTGGATTCTACAAGTTTTCCATCTCCGCTCATCTTCGACTGAATCGACAGCTCTTGTTTGAAAACGAAACTAATCGTCATTATGGATGAATGCGCGCGATCTCTTTTCGATCTTTGCGATCTTCAATTGCGGTATTATATGCAACGTTATTATATGCAATGCACGATCATAAGGCAATAATCAATAGAAACGCGATCGTGTTTTATGTATTTTTATGGTTAATGCATAATTTGAATCTCCCCTGGGCGGTTCCTCGCTCTTTCCAGCGTCGAACCTCTCCCTCCGAATACGCTCCAACGATACGTCGTTGCACTCGATCGACCGTCGCTTTGAAATATAAACAGTGCATTTGCATGTTTTCCGGATTTAATTAGCTTCGATGCGATTATTAATTGCCCGCGGCCGCGAGAGTGGTTGCGCGTCGATACGCCCGCCGCGTCGCGCCGCGCCGCGCCGCCCGGACCCGCTCGTATTTACAATTTTCGTTCGTAAATAACAAACCGTGGCGACGCCGCGGGTCGGATTTTAACGAGGGAATTAATAATCCCGTCTACATGGCGGGAGGAGAGAGATTGGGACGAGGGGGTAGAAAGGGGTACAAAACGAGCGCAAACGAAATTCGCATCGGAGTGACCTGACCTCCGTAGGAGAGTCGCGTCCGCTCCGCGATTTTACAACGAGTTTCTTTGCGTAACGCTTTTTGCGTAGACGATGGATCGTGGATTTTGACTTGGTGAATTTAACGCGTTAGATTTATGCGTTCCTTCAATCTTTCCAGTATATTACATGTCGAATCGTATTAAAATCTCTGTAAATAAATGTTCGCGTTCACTATTGACTGTTTTCATATACTTATTTTTCTCGTTTCCATGTCTCGTAATACGTCGAATCATATTACGATTTTCCTATTTAATAAACATTCTGCAATGGCAATAAGTTTGTCAAAGTTTCATTTATTTCCAAGATATCGGTAGTGATTGAAAAATATCGTTATTTTGCGATATAAACAAGACTGTATGCCTTATAATGCGGCGTATAATAAAATCGGTACAGTAAAGTAAACATATCCTATAATTACAGTCTACAATGATCAATTAGTGCTGTATACAAAAAGTTGAAGAGAAAGGAAAATCACACAAGTAGCTCTACACATAATTATGCGTCTCGGCGTTTCGCTCGGACAGATTGGTGCGAATACGTCTTTCGTTTCGTCGAGCGTGCCTGACATCGGGTAGTTTTGTTTTACGACCGTAATTCAAGTCGTCGTGCAGGGTCAGCCTACCGGAGCTGAGATAGTTTATCATCATTTAATCCTCCCGACCTGCCGCAACATTTTAAATCTCTCCTATCTCGGTTCCATGTGTCGTGGCCGGTCCGCGACACATGCCCGCAGCACGCACATGCGTTCACGTGACTCACGACCTCACGAGATGCATACGGCACTGAAGACAAAGAGAAAAAAAGAGAATAAAAGCAATGATTTGTCGTCATTTTCATATTTCATATTTACTTTATCAACCATTTATTGTCTTTTTTTCCATATTATAGATTCTTTATCTTTCTACCAAGTGAAATTACTAAACTAATAAGTATTTATTTTAGACTCCTTTAATTGAACAAATTTAGAAATATATAACATGTAGTACTTGACTTTAAAAAGTCAAGGTTATGTTTATATATTTATATATTTAATATTAAGTTTATATATTTAATATTAAGAATTGCGCTAATTGATAATCAGCGTTGACTCTTATCGCTTGTACTACATGTTATACATAATATTTCTAAATTTCCATGTGTCATATTGATTTAAGTTTTTTATTGTATAATTAGAGGGGGAATAATTGATAAGTATTTTTCGAGCAAAAAATGAAAGAAATTGAAGCAATTTTAACCAAGGTTTTATATTATGGTGTTAACATTCCTATTCAATTGAGAAAACTTAAAGTATAAAATTCAATGCGATGTTGATAATCTCTCGTCTATTATTGATCTCGATAAATTAATGATTAGTGGTACTTGATAATATTCTCGGTTTTTCTATTTCTACGTATCCGTTAATCTTGGGAAGAAGAAGAGAATCAAGAAAGGAGAGACTAGGCAAAGGGGACATCAAGTGCTGTCGATTCGCCATGAATTTACGCTAAGTGCAACGTTGCCTGGTGCAAGTGTGGTGCAAGGACGGGCCAGTAATTCGGAGAACGTTCAACGTAGCCCGGGGCTTCGGAAACGGGTCAGAGGTCGGCACAGACAGGCAGGCAGGCAGGCAGGCAGGCAGAGTGCCAGAAAGAGAGGAGGTTTCCGCGAGCGGGAACAGGGCACGCGGTTTATCCGGGCTCAGCGTCCTCGCCTTCTCGGTTTCCACCTTCCGGCATGCACATACACGCGAATTCGGCATTGTAACGCTAATTAAACTGGCGCGTGTCACCAGTCGAGTGACGTCACTCGCCATGATTTCTAACCATGGCGTCGTCTACCATGTATGGTTGAACCGGACTCCTCTGCTTGTCCAACTATTCCTCTCCGCGTATGAGCATCTCCGTTGCGGTCTCTAACTCCATGCGCGATGTTATTAATCTAATTACGTCCTCGTGGACATCAGGTGCCAACTGCATCTGAAATTTCAGGAAGATAAATCGTAGCGAGAAAAACTTTTCTGATCCTACAGACATTTCTCTGAGATAATTGCATCGGAATTTAATTTTTGCGATAATGATACGTGCGTGAATCATATTATTATATATTTTTCTATAGAATATTGGATATAAAAAAATTTCGATTAAATATAAATCTTTTACAGTAATGCATTTCTTATAACAAAATTTAGTATCGATGTATCTACTGTGAGATAGTGAGATCCATACTGAAGCAAAGCATTATTACATCGATTTCCATCAGAAGATTATATATTTGATTTACGATATTAATGCAAGCATCCATGCCGTGAGATCAATAGCGATTTTTCGAATTATTAACCGGCGCAGGCAAGCTAACGCAAATGCTATTAGTTGACGCGTCGAAATGATAATCGGCGAATACCGATTCGATTAATTAAAACATTCTTGTGCATTTAAAAATTATTAATTTACATAGAAATGGGTCGAATAATGAAAAAAAAAATTATAAAGATGTGTGTTATAATATTTTAAAAATTAAGCTATAAGTATATACTAAACTGTCAAGAAATCTCATAGAATAATGTTTTTAGAGAGGAATTTTGTTTCAAGTCTTTCAAACTTATATATGTCACAATGAAAAAAATTATTTAAGAATATTTGTTTAACATTTTCTTATTCTTGTTGTTAGAAACTAGAAACAATTAATTTTGGATTTTGGAATGTTATCATCCACTTTGCACTTTTATATGTAAACATTCGACAAAGATATCGCGCCTAAGATAAGAGCTTATAATGTACGAAGAAAGGATAGCACAATTACCGTATGCGCTAAGTGCCAACGTATATTTGACTGTCGCAAACGAAAGAGTGTTAATTGTGAACTTACGTTTTATAGAGGAAGTGGAGTGGACTCGCGAGAGAAGGCGCGACCAGCGGGTAGCAATGTAGCATGGCAAAGTCCGGTGCTCTCAGCTGTCGTCGTTGAATTACGTTAACACCTTTGTTCGATCTTATCGTTGGTTGACCAGCAGGACCCTTCGACCATTTCCATTATGCTGTTTCTTGCCATTACGCGTTTAATGATAATCGCACATCCGTACGCTGCAAAACGATGGCGTCGTTCGCGATCGCGCGACGGGGAAATCCACTCGTATATACACTTAGCTGCACGATCATTAAAGCGAGTACCGTATCGCTTGACTATCTTTATTTCAGCTTATAAGAATTAACCTTCTTCTCTCGAGTTAGATAATGCGCGGTCGATACCATGCAGTGTTTCAATCTGATCGTATTAATCTACACGTCTTTGTAACATACTTTTTTGCGCTCTGATAATCGTGCTGGCGAATTCGCACACGAATAAGCGAGAATATATTATATTATTATCTGTAAAACTTGAGCAATTATACGCATTGCGATCAAGTCGAATTATCACTTTGTTCAATATCTGCACATGATTTTACATGATAGTAATATAGTTTCAAGTTGTTGTGCTATCGCATATACATAAAGTTACAACTTTCTCTTTCTATTGTACTAGAGCAAAAATTATCTGTTTAGAAAAAGTCGTAATATGTTGTTATAAAATTAATTACTATATCGTTTGCGCTTAGTTAAGTCGTCCGGTTTGTCCGACATCATCCCGTACCGACTGTTACAAACAGCATCCTGTTTATCAATAATTTGAATTTGAAAGACGCACCGAGAGACGGCGAGTTTGCAAGCCGCAACAAATTACGTCTATCGGGCGTCATTAATCACTCGGCATCTCCGACATCTGCGAACGCAGACCTCCACCCGTCGCCCTCTACTTACCGAAGAAAGACGGTGTTTCTGCTCACAAATGGAAAATAGGAATGACGTCACGATGCCAACAACCTTGAAATACTACACGTTTATTCTGCACAAATAGATTTTAATAAAGAAAGAGAGCAACTTTTTTGTATTTTTGTATTTTCGATTCACTTTGCTCATACATTCGTTTTCAGAAATTTACACAAATACTTAAAAATATCTTAAAAATATCGAAGTATGTTAAAAAAATGCAGATTATTGAATTTTACGATTTAATAAATCACGCGTGAAATTTTTGAATAATCTCCCTGCATCTGTTCACAAAAATCTATTTACGCAGGAAACTGTCATTCAAACCCTATTACTTGAACCAACGAGTTGGTTTACCGTAATCGCGTAAACATCCGATTCGCTTTGAGCTACTAGATGAGAATAATTTTAATTAAGATAAGTGAGTTCGAGGTGTCGACGGCGAGGATTATTTGAAAATAATTTCAACGGACGTATATAATGACACGCCCGGTTTATCCAGCGCGCTGATCTACGGATTACCCTCGGCCGAAGAGAAAGGATACTCTCATCCCGAATAAATTACGCGCCAGTAACATCGGTGGGTGGTGGATGGTATGTAGGCGTGGGGCGATATAAGGTTAGGCAGAGTTCGCAAAGAGGACGAAACGAGAGAGAAAGGGAGAATAAAGTGCGAAACAACGAGCAAAAGCGAAATGTCGAGGATGGATAGAAGAAGAAAGAGAGAAGGGAGGGGGAGGGGGAGGAGGGGAGAGGGGGGAGAGAGAGAGA
>NW_012130080.1:565958-571044 GCF_000143395.1 Atta cephalotes | reverse complement strand
ATATATATGTATATATAATTGTAGAATTATTCTTATTTTGGCAAAGTAAATCGCAGGGATAACGTCACATGCTACCTGGTAAAAAAAAGAAAAGAATGAAAATATTATAACAGCATATATATAGAACACGTATGATAGAATCTCTTTGGTCGAAGTCGTGACGCCAACGATCACGAATCTTTTGCTTCCTTCATATACTCCTTCTGCACACTTTTTTTTCATGACGCTGGTATAATAACGTTTTCGTGCGAGAATCGATATGAAAACATCTATTTTTACACGAGAACAGGCTATTTCGTATTATCAGCACGATTTTTTTACTATATTTTAATTGCGACGTCGTAACTGATGATATTTTATCTTTTATCGAAACAAATCCATTGAAGAGTTTCTTTTTTTAATTCCATATGTTGGTTCACGCCAATTGTTTTTATTTTAATGTATTTAAGACGTGTCGACAGTTATCTGATTTGTGAATGAAAATTTATACACGTATGTACTTTTTCTCTTTTCGTATCGCACGTTTATTCTTTTTTTGCTAAAAAAAAGTGCAAAATTCATGACCTCTATTTCTAACATGATTGTGCCTCTTACAAATACATATGTTTATTAAAGCGTAAATAGATACATTAGCAAATTATGATTAAAATCAAGTTTTTTTATAATTATGTATATATAATTAATAATTTTATAATTAATAATTTTAATGAAAAAAAAATGGTTTCAGGCAAATGGTGTCCTCGTAGGGAATGGAGTTCGCCTCCTGACGCGCAACGCGCGGCGACCGACGCGCGTCGTGGTGTCCTTTATTCCTCGGTCTTCCTCGGCAGTCCCGGTAAGTCGAGTTCTTTACACAAATATGAAAATTTTACATTTTGCGTATTTAGAATTATTTTCATGTTCTTTAATAAGGTTTCTATTTTTCTATGAAATTGAAATAACAAAGATTCGTGATATTAGTTTCAATTATTTCATTTTGCACATAACGCGACATAGGAATGATTTTTGTAAAAATATTTTAGATACACAGTGCACATTTGTAAGTATTAGAATGATACCTCGTTAGTTAGATCCGCGACACATCGCTAAATAATTCAACGACCTTTTAGGAAAGCTTCTATTAGTATATGTTCTAATATCATTTAATAATTTTCTACGCATAATAGTTATTCGGATAATTACAAATATTTAACATGTATTAATATTTCTTTGACACATTTACATGTTTACAAGATTTTTGAGATCTCGCTTTCTATAGAAGATTTTCTTTTATAATTTTTTATTTCAATTGTATGTATTCTATAATTTTTTCTATGTTTTCTTATGCATTTTGTTCTTTGCACATTTTATCTGTACGATTGTTATCTGTACATTTGTGCCTTTCTTTTTATCAGATTATGCGTAGAAATTAAATGGTAAAGCGCTAGTTAAATAAACAAATAAATAATACAAATGAGGTAATTAAAAAAATTAATTGTCTTTTACAAAGATTGCATAACTCTGCAATTTTTAAGAAACAATTTATGTTTTCAACTACCAATATTTTTAATTATATTTTTCAAGTGTAACGCATAATATAAAGTTGTATGTACGTAATGACATTGCTGAGCATAAATCCATTTTTATTTGTCCAAATTAATCTTCAGTCATTTTTAACTGTGCATGCCGTGAACAAAACGAAGAAAAGAATTGCGCCGTTTTATGTGTATACTTTGTACAGGGGGAGGAGCGAATTGTTGGCCGCATAAACAAGTTTTAATCGGACCTCGGGCATTCGCTACGCTGTGCGCTGAATAAATATTGATATCGAATGACGCGACGAGCAATCAGAATTACGATTTACGAAATAGAGCGCTTACATCTCATTCGTTTTGAGCGCGAATGATTTAGCTTGGCAGTGATTAGTGAACAGTACTCTATGTACACTAGAAAAAAATTATAGAAAGCTCAACTGGAAATTGTTCCTAAATTAAACTCGAAAAAAGAATGCAATTCACAATATCACAATCTTATAATCGTTGGCATTGAATATATGTAAAATATAAATTGAAGTTCTCGATTTGAAACAAAAAGATTAACAAAAAAAAATGATTAAAAGCTTTTTTTTTTATGAAAAATGTTTCTCAACATTATATTTTCCTTGTTTATACGCGTGCTCAATCCTGTGACAAACGACATTCCTCCATGCAATCGACTTTCTTTGAGAGGACCAAGATCCTCTTAAATTTCAAAGATAAGCATCACGCAGGAGTATATTATGAGGTTGCAAGTGACTCGCATTTGATAAGTGATCGAATCATTCCGAAGATGCATCAAGCCTCAATATTGCGAAGGACCAAATATCACGCATGCGTATGCGTTCGCGGGCTGTCTCCTCCGTCTGTTCCTCTCTTTCGACTTCCCTCTCTCCATAGGGCAGCGGTATCCTCTACGAAGGAAGGACGAAGCGAGCGCGAGAGAGTGAGTCGCCCCTTGTCGTCGGAGAGAAGATTGGCGCTCGAGAGCAAGGAGGACGGAATTTCGCGAGTGTGAGAGTGTCGGTCGGCATGCGAGTGGAGCAGAGAGAACGAGAGAATGAAAAGAGAGAGGAGAGGAGAGGAGAGGAGAGGAGAGGAGAGGAGAGGGAAAGGGTGCCGCCATCTCCATAGCAACGAGGCGAGGCGGGAATGCGACCGACGGTAACCATGGCAGCCGCGGGTTCCTCTCTCGGGCCGACCTGTCTGTCCCTCTTTCTGGCCTCTCTCATTCTCCTCGTTCTCCTCGTTCTCCTCGTTCTCCTCATCTGGACCTCTTCCTTCTACCTACGGAGTGAGTAAGCGGTCGCGCGGACGCTGCTCCTCTCTCGAGCCGATCCGTAAAGAAAAGGTGGGGCGGACTTGGGCTCGACCGCTCCGCTCCGCTCCGGAGAAAGGGTTTTTCTTTTTCTTCCTTCGTTTCCACCTTCGTTTCGCGCAGTCTCCCGTGGATCCTTTTTTCCGTGTGTTCAGGAGCATCGAGTTAGTATTTTCGATACGTGTGAAAAGTATTCGATTAAGATAATTGCATAATGTGAAATTTGTTTAATTTCGCGTGCCAAGATTATATCCAAATTGAATTGAACGCGATTTATGCCACTATCATATCGATACAAAATATATCGAAACCGCGATGGATGCACTCGATGGTGTCCTTAAGTGTCTATAGAATATTTGCTATTGCCTTTTGCTATTTTTCATTTTTGGGGAAGTAAATATTATTTTTAAATACCGATAAATCGATCTGCTTCACTCATTCTTTCCATTGCAGTCTCTTTTGTATTTTTAACTATCAATTACCTCGGTTTAATATTTTTCAAGCAAATAGCACGTCAAACTCGCACGCATTTAAGTGCGTAGTTGAAAGCTATCGACATTCTTCAACGCGGAAACGCGGTTTGCCACTCAGCTCGGCACAGAATATCGTAGACGCGCGAGACGCGCTTGATTATGTACGACTGTCGAGGAATCCCGAGATTCCACAGGCGTCGTTTAACTCTCGATATGTTGCACGAGACGATACGAGAGATGCGGCGAGAGTCGAGTTTCTGCGTCGACATTAACGTGCCTCTCATTTTCCCCGACTGCATATTTCCGTCTTGCTCATCTGTTACGAGCACGGAAACAAAAGTATCTCCCAATGTCGTCTGTGTTATTTCGAATAAAAACCTTTTTAATATGCCGTATCTTAATCAACGTGACGATTCTTTTCGATTGTTACAAGTATGCGTTAGTAGGTCGTTCTTGAAGAATATTACAATTTATTTCTTTTGTTCTCGCTTCAATAGCTCGTGTTTCTGCTATTATTAAAGAGAAAGTTAATATTTGATATTTGTATGATATTTGATGATATTACTATAATATAAATGGAAAATAAAAGTTTATTTTAAACCGAAATAGCAATTCTGTTTCTGATAATTATTTCAAGTCTTCTTGCATGAGTAAGGTACCATTTCTATCGTAATTTTCGAACGCGCGTTTGTTGAGCTGGAATTTCGACCGCAGCTTTGAATAAGAGGGGAGGGGGCAAAACGAATTAGGATGCGGTAACAAAACAAATTCGTCGAAATTTCGTCAGAGCCAGTACACGACCGCCCGCGCGCGGTAGATCTCGTTACGTTTACTGGTAGAAGGAGGTTAGCCGAGATGGGGAACGGGGGTGGATGCTAGAGAAACGGAGGTGAAAGAGGAGGAGAACGGGTGGAATTCTCTCGGTTTGGTTTTTCATGGGTCGCACATCACGTCCCTCTCTTCTCTCCTCCCGTCTCCATCGTATAGAACCACCGTACTGTGCACCACCCGCTACCACCCCTTTGCCACCCCCAGTATCGCTCTGCAATACCACACGGCATGGCTCCCTTTTCCGTGAGTGTGTAACGTAATGTAAGGGTTGCGCCCGCGTCGGCGTTTGGGGTGAGAGAGTTTAAAACCCCTCGGGGCTTGAGGTCCGGGCCGGTTAGATTTATCGGATGTTTTGGTTGGCGGCCATTGTTAGCCACCCTCTCTACTCTCTTCCTCTCTTTCGCCACTCTACGCACAGTGGCGTAACTCGTGCTACATCGTTGCTAGGAAATCATTTTTCAATCTCCCGCAGTGCATTTCGGATGTCTATGGGTGATGAAAGAATTGACGTATATATCATTCAAGTTGTGTATACATTTTGTCACATTTCGTACTTTTTGACTAATATGATACATTCGTACATATCTCTCTTACACATGTTATTAAATAAATTTAAAAATATTATAATTAAACTAAAGTTTTTTTATTAGAAATGCAAAAGTCGAGAAAACTACAAATTGAAAATTCTTTGCATTTATAACATGAATCTATTTAAAGATAAAAATACTTGATTTGTTTCGACAGTATATATTGTATAATCTTCAATTCAATTGTATATCATATTGATGTAATAGAAATTTTTTCTGTCATCATACATACAACAAATATTTTTATTTTCAATCGCTGAAAGCATTGTTGCATTTGCCTAACAGTTTTATAATATTTAAATGATATTATTAATTCCGATATTAGAAATGAAAAACAAAAAAAATGATTGCATAAAAAGTGAT
>NW_012130080.1:559298-561054 GCF_000143395.1 Atta cephalotes | reverse complement strand
ACACACACACACACACACACACACACACACACACACACACACACACACACACACACACACAAGCTATATATATAAGCTATAAAGGGAATATATAAGCTTACCACCATCCACAGTTCGTATTCATTAGTTCCTTATTCAAAGCCACGGAAATAGTTCCAGAGTTGCGAGAGAGGCACAAAGCACAAAGCTCTGTCGCGGAACAATGAGAGGCGAAGGGAACGCGGAATAGGAGATAGTGAAAGAGCGAAAGCGAGAGAACTGCAGATTTCATGAAGCCCAAGATAGGCACAATGGTTTAGCTGGCGAGTACATCATCTCTACCTGCCTCCCTCACCGTCCCTCCCTCCCTCCCTCCTCTCTCTCTCTCTCTCTGCCTCTATCCCGTTTTTCTTTCTCTATCTCACTTCCTATGTGTCTCTCGGTCTCTCTGCAATATTCATATGTGTTGAATATATTAATGCGCCGAGAGATATGTAAAGCGTGTGCGCTGGGAAGCGCGCCGTCTCCGTTAGCTGCCGTTTGCTAGCTGCTGTCTGCCTGCCTGCCTGCCTGCCTGCCTGCCTGGCTGGCTGGCTGGTTGGCTGGCTGGCTGGCTGGCTGGTTGGCTGGCTGCAATATTAGTGAAATGTGTCTCGGAGTGCGCCCATGTGCGGCACCGATATTAAACAGCAGCCGTCATTGCCCTCCCGTAACCCGTCTGCCCCATGCGTGTTTCCAGTTTCTATCGGGAATCTCATCGGTTTTCCGATTCCGCATCCCCTCCACTTTCTTCTGGAATTCTTTTTTTTTTCTCTCTTGGTCTCTACTTCCGTTTTTCTGACTTCCCTCGTATCCTCTTAATACATCATCTTTGTAATTCATCGAATAATTCATTGAAGATGCAGAGCTACTGTTATATTTTTTATAATGTACAAATTTAATAGTTGATTTTATTTAAAAGACTCGCCAAAGTAGATACATGTAGTTTAAAATAGTTAAAAAAAAATATATATACATACAGAAATAATACTCTTTAGAGTATTATTATAATAATACGTAAAGTATCAGACGAAAAAGAGAAAAAGTCCATTATAGTACAATTAATTATTATTTACAGATGTTACAGAAAGCCCTTTTAGATTTTCTTTTAAAATAATATATTTTTTAATTTTTCCGAATCAAGTCGTGGCAAATTCGCATTACACATCAATAAGCGAATCTTTGTTTTTAACCTTCATGTATGCAGATATACCGAGATTACTGTGCAAAGTAATTACGACTTCACGGTTTCTTGTGCAACAGCACGCTCCAGTGAGTATTTCGTCTGCTTGAGGATTCAATTTCAGTTTCGGTGGAATTTATTTTTTACGCGATCACATTTGTTTTTTGTGACATCACATTTTTTTTCTTCAAGAATTTATCATAGCAATGAATGGAATAAAAGTGAACGGATCTAGCAGCTGAGTAATTAAAACGAGAAGTTTAGATTGTGTTTCATTTTTTGCGAAAGAAAGAAAGAGGTACAAGATTTTCGCTGATATTTCCGAAGGAAGGAGACACGTTATTGTAGCTCTATTTCAACCATGCGTCAGTCCGCTTTTACAATTTTTTTACTAGAGAGATGAATACAACTGGAAGAGAATGCTAGCGAGTTGAAGCCGTGCAAGAGAAAAGGGGATAGTAGAAGGGGTGGTTTCGCGATGTAGCAATACGATGCAGTACGGTATAATCGGTAGTATCAGCACATGAGCACACGCCAACTTTCTCTCTCTCTCTC
>NW_012130080.1:557397-559278 GCF_000143395.1 Atta cephalotes | reverse complement strand
AGAATATGATGAAAGAAAGTTTGTTATTATCCTATATTTAATTATATCATTATACTTCGCCGTTACAAAGATCTTGTGTTCCACGTATATAATCATTCGTCGCAAAGTTTCTCCGTGACGTAAATCTCCAACAACCTCCTTGTCGGTATTGTACGCAGTAGTTTGAGCGATGTTCAACCTCGCGGCTCGCGACCCTTGGGCTCAACCCTTTCGACCGCAGTTCCGTTTGTCTTATTCTTTGCTACATCATTGTTACTCCAGAAAGTGTGCAGAGTTACGTAATCAACATAGTTCGATTGAACATTAGAATTTCAAAATTTGCTAAATTTTCTTAACTATATTAATGTATGTCAATAATTGTGTTGTGAATAATGTCTCACAGATATTCAGAAATGTTAATAATACAACGCAAAAAATTTCTTTATCAAAGATGAGAAAAGGATTGTTTTAAAATTGCAATTATATTTCAGTTTTTAATTCTATTTTTAAATAGAATTTAATATAGAATACATCAGACGATATAATAAGAAATAACTATTATAAAATAAACAATATTGTTAAAAGAATAGAAATATTGTAAAATTAAAAAGAAAAAACATTTGAGTATTGTAAGCGATTTCAAAACATAAGCTAATTAGGACTTTATCGGATAATGTCAGAGAAGTTTGATCACAACTATAGGCCTTGCGGAAGAGAATTCATTGCTGGTCGAGAACAAGTTACACAATAGCTGGCCCGGCGATAGGTGATGGCGGAGGAGAATAGCCGAGGTAGAGTTTCTCTCGCATGGAGCCGCCACAGGGCCACCTCGTGTTCTTCGATTAGCAAGAGACCGACCCGACCATGACCTCTCCCTTTCTCTGTTGCTTTCCGTCTCTCTCTTTTTTCATCGTCCATCGCGTACCGTGCCATAGGTGGAGAAGATTCTCTTCTGGTCTCGCCTCCTCGCTCGCTCCGTTTCTCTCGTGCTTCATCTCGCGGCACTGATTGGACGATCCATCACTGTTGCTTCTCTCTTCTTCTCTCATTCGACTTTTTCATCTTTCTCTGTTTCTCCTTCTTATTCTCTCCAATCTCTATTGCCAAGGAGGATAGGCATACATATGTATACGTATATTCACACATACATACATATATACCTACACATATGCACACATACACATACACGCGCGCGCGTATGCACACATTTTCTATACAAACATTTTACATGCGTAGATTATATACAATATGTGTGTGTGTGTGTGTGATTGTGTGTGTGTGTGTGTGTGTGTGTGTGATTGTGTGTGGTGTGTGTGTGTGTGTAGTGCTATGTTGTCACGCGTGTACTCGATTTAAACATACAGCGACTCTCGAACATATGGACACGCGCGTACTGGACTTTCGTGTACCGGCGACCATCGCCCAGAGAGTCGGCCATTCTCGTAAGAGGGTGGAAGGGTAATTGGTTCCCATGGAGGCAGAAAACGTGTCGTTCGGAAATGTCTCGCTAAAACTGCACGATGCAGCTGGAACGCACCAACGAAGATAGTTGATAAAAATAAAAGATAAAACATTTTCGGAGAGATATAAAATGTAATTATAGCTGATGATCGCGAATTTGGAAATAATTAATATATAGCGATATAGCGTTTTTTTATGATAGACTTCATTAACTTCTTATTATGACTTCTTATTTTGAAAATCGAATTTTTATTTTGTCATCACTGTTTCTCGATATGATTGTTGCAACTATATATTCATGCACAGAAAAAGAAATTAAGTAGTCTGAATGTGAAAGAAACGTACGCATATAATAAACGTGATACACATTACACACACACACACACACACACACACACACACACACACACACACACACACACACACACACATATATATATA
>NW_012130080.1:548017-556186 GCF_000143395.1 Atta cephalotes | reverse complement strand
CTCTCTCTCTCTCTCTCTCTCTCTCTCTCTCTCTCTCTCGTCCCTTCGCACCATTCCTCTCGACTATGTACCCTCCACCTCTAGCATGCCCCTGTACGATTCTCCCAACCTACGGCCCAGCCCTGGCAGCAGCGGCAACAGCAGCAGTAGCAGCAGCAGCGGCGGCGGCGGCGGCAGCAGCAACAGCAGCAGCAGCACCCAACCCAGACCCTGGGGCTGTCAAACACAGGCCGAATCTTCTTCTGCTCGTGACAGCCTGGAAATGAAGAGAGTGCCCCGCGTGGCGTATCCTACCCGCTTTCGTACGTTAACGCACGTTCTAGGTACGTACGTACGTACGTACGTACGTACGATTCGTGCACACACGTGCGAGCGAGCGAGCGCGCGCTTACATTATCCCTTTAATATGTGGTTGAGCACTGACGCGAATGCCGTTCGTGGAATGAAGCGAGAAAATGGATCTGTGGCCCTTTTTCTCTAGATCCCTTTTTCGTCCTCGGTTCGAGCTCGACGATCGCTTTCGGGCATATTTGTTTCTTTGTACATCGACCACATCGGTCTCCGCTTAGTCAGTTATGTAAATTGTGCGTTTGATTATGTTCATCTATAATTTTTTTTATGACATATTTAGCAACTTAATTTATACGTATTTAGGTAAAATATAATTGATTATACATTTAAAAAGTACTATTTGCTTTTAGAAATCGTCCTGATCATCCGTAGATCGTTTACTGTATGTGAATTTTGACTTGTAACTCTTGCATTACTTCTTTTTTTCTTTTTTTTTTATCGAGCGAGGTTTTATCGCGTTGGTAGTTACTTTAAGAAACGGGCTAAAGAGTCTGAAAAGGTCTCTACCCCGCCGATTACGAAGCACTTTTCGAGCGCGATCATTAGCGCAATTATTATTGTGTCGGAGCACAATGAGCGCACCGCCATCGCCGACAACAATGGACGCTAAAGGTGAAGAGGCGAAGGGATGAAGCGCGCACCGGCGATGAAGCGAAGTGGCTGGCCGTAGAAAAGAAGAGAGCTGGTAGATCGTTGTGATGGAACGAAATGAAAATAGAACAAAGGCCGTGAGCGAGCACGTAAAAAAATGCTAATGAACAGACGCGGCTATTGTCGTTAATTGCATTTTGTTTTCTGCCGCGTAACTCGCGCCGACGTCATTTGATGCAGTTCTTTGACGGCAACATAGAGCATTTAAAAAAAATTAATCATTGAATAATAGTAATCTTGAGTTCTCGAGACAACGTGTTATTATTTTTATATGTTATCATAAGTTTTATTGAAAAATATTGACCTCAGACATTACGATCTTTCATATATATCGATGTTTCGACATTATACAATTCTTGCAGTAGGGTCAGGTTATCGAATAGAGTAGTATAGAATACCATGAGTCAGTCGAGTTTGAATCGGTCGAGTAATAAAATATGATTCGTTGTTAAAGAATATGGCATGGAAGGTACATCTGTTAAAACATTCGTCAAAATTGATCGGTGTCTCGCATTTATACTTGAAACAATATTTCTGCTACGGTATGTCATTGCAGTATTACATTCTCTTATACATACATGGGGATCCATCACGAATATATAATCTACAAGTACAAGAGAGCTTATTTTTCTCTGTACACTTCTTTTCTTATGTATGATGAATCTTCTTATTCTAATGCTTCTTATTCTAATCTTGAGTGTCACTTAATAAAGTAAGTTAAAATAATAATTAGATATTTTTTCATGTTTGAATAATTTACACACGATGTATCATGATAAATAATTAATGTCATGTATCATAGTATCATAAACATGTGATATGATATAATTAATTAATATTGAAAAAAATAATAAAGAAATTGATGATACGATAATGTTGTAATAAATTTTAGAAGCGTTGAAATATAAATAGTGTTCAATATTTAATTATTTTACATTAAAAGATAATAAAATATATGTAGAAATTTTCAAAAATTCTTACATAAATATTTTTCTTGGTGATTCACTACTTCTAATCACATGTTTTTTTTCTTTCTATCGGAGTTTCTTCTTAATTGAAATGTCAAGCTTTCAGTCTTCGTTCATCTCTTCTCACCGTCTCCTCTACTGAGGAGACTACCGAGAATGAAGCACGCACAAATTATTATGCCGGACCTCTCGCCGTTATCTCTTCGACTGCTTGTTTCTCACTCCGCTCTATTAGTTGCCTGTATTCGAAGAATCTGTGCGAGTTGTCTCCACGTTTTTCCTCGCCGCGCCGCGCCGTTCCCTCCTTTGATATTGGCGCGAACGATTCAGCGAGATCTAACGGAGTCCGGTGAAATACTACGACTTGATTTCGATACCTCGGTATCATTAATTAGTAGTGCTGCACGACTTTTATTCGAACTCCTTGGTGTTTAATTAACAACGGTGCGAGAGAACAGAGGAGACGCGCAGAGATCCTATGTGTTACTCACTCCCTGGTCGGACTACCTGCCGGACGTGACACATCGGCTCTCACAAACCAACACGTGCCCTCGACTGGTATCGCCTGGTATCGGCGGTGTCAAACACATACGACCATGCATACGGACCAGCAACTGATGTCGTAAACGCCGATCGTGTGTACGATTCAATAATGAGGTCGTAGCTCCTTTGAGATTGTGAGGGCTTAACGCGCGAGTGTTTGTCAAGCCATTACATTTTTTTACCATTCTTCATTCTTCATTAAAATTGGATATGCCGTTCAAATTGAATATTCTGTTAAAACATATCGAAGCATTCAACAAAATTTCATAAAAATTTGAGTTTAATTTTAAATCAAATGTGTATTCAATCAGTGTATGTGATAACGGATAACAATAGAAGTTGATTTACCATAAATACAGCGGTACTCTTGAATTAAGCGGCCCTTTGTTTGTTTGTTGTTCCGGTTTAATTCTTTTGCGAGGTGTACTATCGAGGGTCCGCGGTATAGGTCAATGGGAAACTAATTGTCGGCGCTTGAAGGGTACAGTCAGAAGCAGAGGGGAGTGGGGACGTTCGCTGTTGCTCGAGGGGTTGATTCGAGGGTGGCCGAAAAGTCTAAGCACTCGATAAAAGTAGCGGGCGGGTGGTGCGATGGACGATGAGACTAGACGGTTGCAGTAGTGGTGATGGTACCGTGACGATAGTATAGTGGTGTAGTGATAGTGAAGGGAGAATGAGGACACTTGAGTGAAGAGGGCTGACAACAGATTGCCACGGCGAGAGAAACAATGCAATTCCGTCCCTCCCCTTGCTGCCCCTAATCTTCCCTCTTCTCTTCTCGGATGCAATCCGCACGCAACGCGTGCTTCTACGAGGTACTCGATGACTCGGCATCGAGTGTTTCAATGGCGTATTGACTCGGTTACCAAAATGACACGATCACATGTCCGCGTGCGCTTTGATCTGTCTTGTATCTTCTCACTTAAATCAATAATAACGATGCAATATATAATTAAAAGGTAAATGTAAAATAATTCTTGCATAGAATATATAAATATATATATATGTATATAAATAAATTTACGTTTTAGATTGAAAGATGAAATTCAAGCAATTTTTTTTCAAATTTCATATAAATAAAAAATTTGAATTATATAATTTATATTTTTCTTGTGAAAAATAAATTTATGTAAATAATCAAAAATTTATTTAATACTTTATGTTCATTAATATTTTATTATTTGATTCCATTCTATTTAAGCTTGAAATAAAAATTAGATCACTTTCCGTAATATCGTAATAGGTAACAGTTAACTTGCTTTCTTCTCCGTATTTCTTGGCCACTTAAGAAATTTGCGAAATTGCAGGCTCAGTGCCCGAGGGTGCCATTTACGGTATTCTTTAAATTCTGTCTGCGTAAAATATAAAGTATCGACATTATGTATTTATTATAATGCGACCTAGAGGCAGGCCGATCGAGCAGTCACGTTGCTCGAGAGGCCTCGAGAGAACCGCCGGTAGGAAAAGGAAGAGACTCGAGAGGGAGGGTTGGGAATAATCAATTTATCACTGCAGGTGCCTCTGCGCATTTACATACGCGACGACGTTGCAGTCGTGCTTCTGTGTTGCAGTAGTTGTTTTCGCGTTCATGAGCGGTTATGCGCATGTGTGCGATGCAAGTTGATGGTAGATGAGTTTACGGTGCTTCTTACTTGATATCAAAATTGATAAGAATACCAGAGAATAAAATATTATTAAAATAATCCTTTATTATCACGATATTCCAGTGTTAAATATATATTTTAAGTATTACAAAAAAACTTAAGTATCATACACGGTGTTAAAGATATGCAGTAATAGAGAGTGGAGATACTCTTAAGTATTATGCATGAATGATATACTCGATGCGATGTTAAAACACCATCCGTGGTGACCTTGATGTCGCTAGCGGTACCTCTATAAATTCGTCTTCTTCATTAATCATGAGGAGAAAGACAGGGGTCGTGGGCCTTAAAATATCTTTTACATAATCTCCAAGCAGTACAGCAGCTCCGGCACGTGATGTTGACACGCGAAGGATCAACGTCCTGAATCGACGATTGGTTGATCGTAGCGAGTCACGCTTTAAATATCTCATTCTAATTTTAATGGGGCAGGAACATTAATCGTTAACCGCAACCATCGCCAATCTGGTTCCATTGATTGGTGCTAAGGTCGCGCACTTAATTTATCTTTCTAAGTGCGCCATAAAACCGACACTAATACGAGCGCAATCTGAGCACGCATTGATTTACGAGATCATACGACCGTCTGTCCACGCGCCGCAGTTTCTATCTCGACTCACCTTAATCCTCATAATCGATATTACGTTTGCTACTCTAATAACACAATATGTTGCCTTTATATTATTTTTGTTTCATATCTTTTAATTACTTACAGTACCAAACATCTTAACACTAGCTTTTTATATTACTTCGAGATGAATGTGATATAATGAATTTTTTGATAAAGAAATATATATTGTTTTCATGCATTTTTTAAATATATCCTATTTGTTGCTCGTATTACTGTATAATTTAAAAGATTTAAGTGGAGGAGGAGGGGCGGTATCAGCTAGGCAGATATTTAAATTTGACGTATTAGTGTTTATTATTAACATGTAGATCGTACGCGCTATTCCGTGTCATATAACTAATAATTTTTTGTATTTTTTGCAAACTCTTGCTTCATCAATGTGCTTTCGAGCGATGTCACGTATCGCAGTACTGAAAAACTACACGATCTTATCTCTTTTATTTTAATCGTTTCTATCTTTTTTTCTCGATGACTTCGCAGCGACAGTAACGATGGTTGGTGATAAAATAATCGTAAAGTAACGGGATGTTTCGCCCACGCGACGAATCTTTCGTGCGACGTTACATACTCAAACACCTACTTCTTCTATCTGCATATCGGGCAACGCAACTTTTCTCTCTTCTGTTCGCCGGCTCACTCTCGTTTTGGCCTCTCGTGAGATAGCGATGTGTTATGCGAGGCGTACTGCACACCGCCATAAGAAGTTAGCTTTACGACTTCGGCCGACTGTCGATATCGCCATCGTTATGTCGCTCCACGTACGGGCTGACCTCGGAACTTCTAACTCTGTAAATATATTTCCTCGACTCTATATAGACCAGTTTATATTTATTTGCTTTACTACTGCATTACGTTATAAAAGGCTCAAGAGTGCTATATATCATGACATTTTTTTATCGGAAATAACTAAGCAATTAATTATTACTAAAGACGCCTCCAGATGACATGGTCAATATATATGCCAACTTTGTACACATTCGCTAAATATTGGCCTACATTCAATATGAATAATTATGTACAGTATGTGTATATATTGTATGATATATATTATCGCTAATGTTGGCGAACGTTTGCCATATCGTCTGGAGGCGCCTTAATATAATTTTTTTTAATAATATTGAATTTTTTGTATAATATCAAATATAATATTAGAGACTTTTTATAAATTTTTCGAATGAAATGTTGAGAAAACAACGGAATAAAACTTGAAAATGAAATTATAGTCATCATCATTGTTGTTGCAGTTGACGCTTTTGTCTGATTTCTCTCTCTCTCTCTCTCTCTCTCTCTGTCCTCCTTTTTCTTCTCTCTTTCTTTTTAGTTTTCCTTTGCCATTTTTCTCTTTAGATCTCTTTATCTCGTTTCACTTTGTTGTTTTTAAAAGCTCTTTCAAAGTTGTAATTCTGCTATTATTTTGGTTACGTTAAAAATGCATTGAGTCACGTCAACGCACTCATTTGCCCTTTGCTTTTTTCGTCGCCCTTTCTTATAGTTGGAGGATAACACTTTCACGTTGATCTCCGATCTTTCAGAGATCACGAAGAGTACAAGTAAGGCATTAAACGATTGCTTGCACCTTTTTTCGAGGATGCTTTTACAATGGCTTACTAATTGACGCCATTGTAAACAAAATTTTTCGTTTCTCTTTATTTTATATACAATGTTATTTTATATACAATGAGTAAATCATCGCATTATGGCTACTTTAAACGAGAAATATTTCGCGCAATACTTTGTGATCTTTATGAGAAATATGAACATTTTATTGAAAACTATATAGAAAAATTTGACTGATTATGCGAGGGCAAACACTGCTTTCAATATATCCGATTTGATTTTTTAAATATATCCTTCACTAGTTTAGAGATATCAGCTTACAAATATGTATTGGGTTGTCCGGAAAGTTCGTGCCAATTTTGAAGGAAAATTGAAACGCAGAAGATTTAATTAAGATTAAATTTTAGTATACATTTATTAAATTATATAGGTTAGTCGGCACGAACTTTCCGGTCAACTCAATATATCATTTCTTTAAATAGCTTCGCGTTGTATACGTTTTCAGTTGTTATGAAGAAATGTACTAATCAAATGCAGAGAATAGGAAAAAGAAAGGAAAGAAGTTAATCGTAGCAAAGATATACATGAGATGAAATTTGGCTTGATAAAGGTAGAATGTTATTTCTATTCAAACTGTGGATTTTTCTTGTCTTTCTCGATGTTTACTTTGTGCAATCTTTCTCTCATATAATGATATATCTTTACATCTTTTTGATTAATAAAGTAAATTGCTTTTCCTATTGACAGAATAAATGACATGCAATTATTTGTTTTTTGTTTGCATACATAAGTATATACATATAATTTAGTTTAATTTTTCTGCTTTTTACATATATAACATTTTATAATATAATTATTTTATACAGTAGTATTATATTAGATAAAATATTTATCATTTATAAATATGACTAGTTGCATCTAACATATTCAATCGCTTCGCTACGCTCTCAACGATATTCCATCACGCTTCTTGAAGGAAAAACATTTCTCTCCTTTAGTTCAGTTTGGTATGAAGGGATGTAAGTCAACGGAGCACTTAAGCATGGTGCTGCGATACTCGGCACTAAATAATGCGGCGCGTCCAAAGAGAAGAGGCAAGGTACGGCCGCCGGCCTCGTTCTCGCCCTTTTGCCTGCTTTGCGCCGCCGCCGTTTCTCCATTCCATAGATGCGTGTCATGGATAAAAAGCTCCTTCCAACTTGTGGCCAACCGTTCGCGCGGCCTTATCGGCAATCGGGTTACGTCGACGCGGTCGATAGCCGACATGCTCGTATAAAATATCGCGGCCGACTTTTATATCTGCGCCCAAGTTTGACATACCGGGGAGAAGAGGTACCTCATATCTGATTTTTCTTCGTGGACGCTCGCGGAAAATTGAATCTCTGTTTGCCACGATTCATCGTTCGTATCGGGAGCCTGGAATCTTTCGCTCCTTCTAACTGCGAATGATGAATCTTAAAGTTCGCGTCATCGCTCGTCGACATACAGAATGAACGAAGGGTTGCTCTGGTCTGATCTCGGTTCAGTAGTAGATCATTGTAGAGTGCCGAATCTGTCGCCACGTGTTTTATAGTATGACCAAATTGGCGAGAGAGCCACAGCCGAAAGGGGAAGTTGTAATAAAACGGATGTGCTAAACGTGTCACTCAATGTCACTGATAGATGCTGGTGCTGGGTATATTCGGGGACGGTGAGGGAGAGTATAGGCAATTCGAATCTAGTAATATTGAACATCGTGAAGGCTGGGAGGAAAGGGCGGCGTTGTGTTCTCTCTGTCTTTCTCTCTCTCTCTCTCTCTCTCTCT
>NW_012130080.1:539525-544525 GCF_000143395.1 Atta cephalotes | reverse complement strand
ATGTGCATTATACATACATATATCCATACGCTTTAAAGCGTGCACGTGATTATATATGTATAATGTGTATGTGCATGCATGTTCGAAGGACAAACATAGCACAATATCGCAGCCCCATCTCGTTGGAATAGAATATAGAGCGCATAGCGAAGCTGTCGCCAGTTTTCTGGCTCATTACTGGCCACTGGTGCTCATTTCTCTTGACTTTCGACCAAACAGAAATTGATTCATGTTTCTCTACTTACTATATACGATATATATGTTGCTTGAATCAATTACAGCGTTGACATTTTATAAACAATTATATATTAAATCGTTCAAGAGTAAAGTCTCAATAAATTCGAAACGCATTTATGAAATGTACGTAAATGCATAATTATATAATATTACAATAATATTTTTACTTAAATACTTACATATTACCAGGGTTGGGTAAGTTAATGTTTTTTTTTGACTGAATAAAATTAAAGTTAATGACTTTACAAAATTAATTAAGTTAAGTTAAAAGTTGAAGGAATAAAAAATTAACTTAATGTAAGTTAAGTCAATATTGAATTAACTTAAGTTAAAAAAAAGTTAATTTTGAAAAAAATTATTTTTTAGATCAAAATGCCTTATTAATAATTTTTCTTAAAATGAGATTATATAATTACAATATAGATAATTAAGTAAATTAAATTTTAATTTTTTATTCACATGTGATATATTTGCATTGGATGTGCTGATGTGCTTAAAGCGCATGAGCGTTAATGGCTTCGGCACATTAGCGCGATTTGCGACTTGCAGATAACAAGATAGATTTTTAGGTTTTTACTTTTTAATAAGTCTTAAGTCATAAGAAATTGATCAATTACAATCAAATGCGAGAAGAATATTTGTAATTGGTCAATTTCTTATGACTTAAGGCTTAAAACACCTATTGTAGATCCGGACTAAGGTTTATGACATAAGGCATAACCGCATAAACCAATGAAAGGGCTATATTAACATCTTAAGAAATTACTTAAGATGGTCTTAAAAAAATGAACAGATTAGGAATACGCCCTTAGTTTTATTATATCTTATTATTTTTCTAAGATATTTAAAAGAGATAAAAAATTTTTTAACTTAAAGAAAAATTAAAAAGTTAACGTTCAAAAGTAACTTAGTTAAGTTAAAATTTAATGTATTTAAAATTAACTAAGTTAAGTTAAAAGTTTTTAACTTTTTTTTTAACTTTTAACATTTTAACTAGTTACTTATTCAACCCTGCGTATTACGTATTACGTCACGGCGAAAGCTTTACTCCAAGAAAGAGTTCATTGACCGAATAATTCCAATTGGTTTATAATTATCATTTGAGTAACGAGAGAAAGAGAAGAAGAGTTTAACGGCGTCGGGACGCCACACATGGTGACAAAAAATAAAACTCGGGCGCCGCAGTCAAGTTCGCTGGCGCGAGGAGAACTCCGCTGTGGCTTACTAATCCCAGGACGAAAGCCGATATGTTCTCGTTCGGGACACGTGCTCGTCACATGTCCCGAAAGCTATCCGCGCTTGTCAACGGAGATGAAGGCGACGATGGCGACGACGGCGACGACGACGAAGACGACGATGACGACGACGACGGAGACGAGGACACGCGTCGAGCGCCAGGAATGCCATTGGTGCATCCACCGTCGGCACGTTTCCATTAGCGCTTTTATTTCCGTGGATTACAGATGGTCGAACGACTGATTTTACTGCAGCCTCTTCTCCGAGATAACATGTTACCGAACGATCGCTCAAGGAAACCGCGCGGAAGTTTATGTAAACATAGGCATTATAGAGATTTCGGACTTTCGAGCGCGAAATTATCTACTGTTAATTGTGTTTCTCGTTATTCGCATCAACAGGAAGTTGAGGGGAGTATCAGAGGGGAGGATTTGGAACTGTAAAACATGTGGCGCGGCACTTAATTTTGTCGTTATGATGTCGCGAGTGAACATGATTTAGAAATTGTGATTTTATGATTATAAAGAAAAACATTTTAAATACAATAAATTTTAAGAATAATAGAATAAGCTGCATTATTATAATTTCATATGATTTCACCTGCAAGCGATTATATTAGCGCGTGAATAATATAACATGCTCTGAATAGATAGTTGGAATTCTTGTTCCGATCGTCACATAGCGAATATTTCGGTCATCGTGCACGATGTTGCGCGTTAATAATTTTCACCGGTAGACCAAATTAAGACGGAGTCTCACGTCCTACCGGTAATTATCACAGTAACAGCACCGTTGCCGGTAACAGCACATCACCGAAGCCGCAGCACGGTCCCGTGGCATTAATTAGTACAATCTTCGTACGTGCTCTGTTGGCAACGTTGCCCTGGAGATATCGTGGCTTTATCTATTTGTCTGCGCTTCTCGCAGTATCCACAGAGCATATTTCCTTCTCTATTTTGATTAATACAATTGCGCAAGCGAGAGCATATGAAAACGTAAAAGGGGCGATTGAATTTTTGTTATTTATTTGCAGCACTAAAAATATTACTTGCCGAAGCTACGTTTGGGTGACAGAACAAACATGAAGTGTTACAAAAAGATATAACGCATCGGTGTAATGACATCCAGCACTTGTCACTATCAGCATGCCGTGCCAAAATTCTGCCCTGTTCCACGTCTCGCGCATTCCGTTAATCCTCGTGACAGTTTATCTTTCGCTGTCCATTTGCTCATAAATCCTATGGGCATCTACTTATATGTTTTCCCGTCAGTCCCTGAAAAAGGCGTCCGTGAATAAATGCGAACGCTTGGAAACCGTGGATACAAATCGGCGATTTATCACACAGATTGTTATCGAGCGTCATGGAGTGCCACAGATCCTCGCGAAACCGGTAGCTGGGGCACGTTCGATGAATCCCAATGCATCGTTTCCTTCCTCTTGTACCTCTAGTACCTCCTGTAGCTGTTTCTTCGGTTACGTGTCACGATTCTCAGTACACGTAATTGATACAACCATATACGTGCGAAGGCGTACCTATGATTTCCCTTGCTATATACGGTCGCACTACGCTATCCGATCGATCTGTATTCATAAGTTGTACGGCATAAAATATATATTCGGCATATCCATGAATCAGATAACTGTCACAGTTGCTCCACTGATGTCTCAATCAACCGCGTTCATTCTTTCGCGTTTACACGGATGCTGCACGGTCTGCATGCTCGTTCCTATTTATTCCTTCATTCACCTTCATTCCTTTTCCTCCTTTATTTGTTTCGGCCTGTAACTCTCTTTTCTACCTCGCATTTTATTTAATAATTTCGTCATAATCCTGCAATATGTGTCAACTTCTCTCACTCCTAGAGTTTCAGTAATTTTGGCCTACGCTTTGTATTTTTTCTCTTTACATCTCATAAAGATCGACGAAAAGAAAATGAATCGTTTAAGTTTATGATTACGAGCATCTTTCGAAGGGAAATTTTGTTTTTGACGTCGATAAGTTCTTTTTCCGTTCGTTTTAACGAGTTTATACTTCGCTTTGTCAGATAAATTGGGAAAGTCTCAGTCGGAAATCGTTGACAAATGATGTAGAGCAACAGAATGATCGCTCCTATATCGAACATTTTCGTCGTCTACGATTCTTCTCGTCTCTGTACAAGCAATCGGAAGAATTAGAATCTGAAACATTCTCGTTTCACGAGTCTGTAAGCGGCATTCCTGAAACTCCGAACTCTATCATAACAATAATATCTGAAGTGAACGGAACGAAAGGCAAGGCTTTTAGTGATGGAGAGCCAAACGAAGGAGAGACTGACATTCCATTCGTTAATCCGCATAGCTTCAACATCTCTGACCGCTTCTTCGTCCCTTCGTCTCGTATTCCCGGTTCGTAGTGATAGACAGACATTTTCGGTCTCTTCCCTTTTCATTCCGCAATACGCCAACGTTTTGTGCGTCATCTGGATTATAGAGATCGACAGATTCTATACTTTCTTTTTATCTCATGTATAAATCGATTTTGTTATATTGTGACCTATAAATTCTTGGATTTTTGATGATATAATATATTGGTATTATAAAAAATAAGAATTACAATGCTACGTACATGGCGATAATTTTAATGGATGCAACAACTTATCATAACTTTCTCCAAGCAAAGACTACGATTTTGTCAAGAGATTAAATTAAGTCTGTTGCTAATTGGCATATATACTTAGTATAATTCGCAGCTATTATCTTTTGTAGACATGTAGGTGATATAATAATTAAAGTAATATAATATTATAGTATAGGTGAAAAATGTGTGTGCATCGACTTTAGTCTAAATTGCTTGTCAATGTGCACGCGATTCAAAGTGTGCGTAAAAGCGACGCATTAAATTACGTGCGTCGCGCGGCTCATTTGTAAGACAAACTTCCACAAAGTGTGCTTTACACTGACTAGCCTCGTGAGATGCCATCATCAGCTCCTTGCCTTGCAGCGACGCCGCCATCCTCTCTGAGAGAATTCTCCATCGCGCCTCATCTCTCCCACAATCGCCGATTAATCTCCCGGTTAAGCAGATTCTCGGATTAAGTGGCGCTCCCATATGCGTCACGCAGATGCGTGGATACGTGCGCTCCGTGAAATCGACCACGACGATCCTCTCGCGTGCGCGACATGACGCGGCAACGAACACCAGCGCGCCACATTTCATCGTCAAAAATAGTCTGAGAATCGTGGAAGAGAGAGACTTGTACTCCTCGCGGTTGTGTGGCGCGGATGAGTCTGCTGCGGGAATCTCGGATCAACTTGAGCCAAAAGAGTCAACGTGTTTTGGTGCATTGACCTTTTTCATGATTTTTAGAATTGTAAAATGAGCCGATATATGTAACATTTTGCTGTCGAAAGGAATAGAGTGTAGGGTGTGTGTTTATTACTAATTATAAGTGAGCTGATGTTCTTTTCTCGGAGAGAGAGGAGGGGGGGGGAGAGAGAGAGAGAGAGAGAGAGAGAGAGAGAGAGAGAGAGAGAGAGAGAGAGAGAG
>NW_012130080.1:532232-537231 GCF_000143395.1 Atta cephalotes | reverse complement strand
GAGAGAGAGAGAGAGAGCGATCGGTAATCTTTTTTTCGTCAAGTATATGTCATAGCCTACAAAACTTCACTTCACTGTCGTAAAGCTACGATTACGTCGCGTCGTCTTCGTGACCGCGAAACGCGATACTCGAAGAGACGTATACGATGTCCCATCTTTTTCTTGTTTTCTTTTCTTTTTATCCTCCGATCGACAGTTGCATTTTTTTTTACACACAATATAGTCGACGTAACAACAAATAAATGTTATCTGGTACCTGTTCTCTATTTACCTACACCCTCATACCGAAGAGTCGTGTACTTTCAAGTTTGCATCTAAAGTTGTATGCTACGGGAAGAGAAGTTCGAAGCAAATCCATGTAGTTGGAAGAAGCATTGAACGAGGAAAGGTATGAAAGAAAAAAACAAGAACGAAAGAATAAGAAAGCAAGAGGAAGGGAGGGGCGAAAGAGGGAGGGGGGAAACGAGTGCGATCCTCGTTTCGACGAGATGAGAATAAGGAGCAGTTTATTTTCGGCGGCCATATGTGCTGGTTATTTCAACAGTTTGCGCAGCCATCCTAAATAGAAGCTGCAGGCTCGTCTTCGAGGAAGATGTTCTCCGCTTGACGTTCTATTCCAATACGATCATCGGCATCATATCAATTTTCCAGGAGATTTTAAATATTTCGAAATTTAATGAATTATATATAATTATATATAATATAATGAATCAATATTATGAATTGATATAAGAAAATATAGATTATACATATAAATAATGCATCTAATAAGTGTAACAACAATGGCTATAAACTTGATAGTATGTATTTCATCTCTTGTTTCAAATTAAATATTTCTGTTAAAATGAGATTGGATTGATTGTCGTTGTCAATATATTTCCAACATAAAATGATATTTCTAATTTTGAAAATGGCGTGCGCGATAAAGATTGACTCTCTCGAAATAGAGTATCGCCGGGGTGTGAGGTTTCATCCATTCTCCATTTGCTAAGTATAGTTGCGACAGGTTGAGAGAAAGAAACAGGGTACTGTTCCGAGCATTCGCATATTGGTCGGAAACGCTATTGGATGAAGAGTTAGAGAGCGAGCGAAAGAGAAAGCAAGCACAAGCATTGGGATGGCATAAACATATAATTGGCCGCACTTAAATCTCTATAACGTGGTAGTAAAAATGCGTGGTACGCCGCGTAAATCAACATGTAGACGATATGGCTCCTACCCCCGTCGTCGTTGACGTTCGCCGCCGAGAGCATCCTCATAAATGTGTCATACGAGTACACATGTGAATGAACGCATTCACGCGTATGCACTTACTAGCAGATTTCTGTGCCGTTTTGTGTACACTTTGTTTAAAAAAATATTTATTTATCAATATCGTTGCATACGATGTGTAGGTGTACCGCTATACATTTTTACAATAGATACATAATGCATTCATGTACTATGAATAATTATATTTCTTAATGAATAATTATAGTGATAATTGAAAGTTACAATTTCTCATTGCAAAGAGCAAAGTAATAAAGCATAATTTCTAAGTTTTTTTACGGAGTTTATTAGATGGAAGAGATATATTTCAATTATAATAGAATTAAAAGGCCTAAGATCTTCCTAAAAAAAAAAATAATAAAATATTGCTAGATTCTATTTACTCAAAGTTCATAAATACTCCGAATAAGCTTGCAAGGATGAAATCGTGGGTTGTCGATCACGATCTTGATCTCATGACGCGTGTTCGATTGCAACGACGAGAAACGACATTACATTATCGATGACAGCTTGTGGGCGGATGATCGCGCGTGAAATACCAGTGCAACTGGATTACATATGTACATCAATATATCAGAGAGTCTAAAGTCAAATAAGATTTTAACGACCTGTCATGGAAAATACGCGTTATACATTTTGATGAATGAATTATCGCAATCATAGCGTAATATTTTTCCAATGTGGTTTTGCAAACATCTCTCATGTACTAGCGATAAATTTCAATATTTTCACACATTTCATATACATATATATATATATATATATTTATAGAGTTTTTAAAATAATTTTCAACTTTTTTTCATTATTTGATTTCTTCAAGATAAAACTCGATTGACCATATTAAGATTATGTATTTGTCGTTATAAAATCAATTGTGCTAGAAATTATTGTACGATTAAAACGGGTTTAGTTTAAATTGTGAACGATACTCTGACGAAGGAGATCATTTTCTTTTGCCAGGATACCGATAGGTCGTCGTCGTACAGTGCCACACGGCACGGCGCGGCGCGGCGGTACAACCGGTACGCTACATTAACCCGATTCAGCGAGTAAATTAACTGCAATCAGAGGGACGTTCCCGTTAGCCATTCCGTTATTTCGCTATAGCCACCCGCCGGTTCTATGAGCTCGCAAGCCGCCCTATTCGACTTTGCGGACACGCCATTAACAGGCTTCTCAGTCGAAGAGGGAGTGAACGTCTAACATCGTTTTTGTTATACACGAAATGACCATTGGCAATGGATCTATGTTCCGGATGGAAAACAAACTTGGTCAATGAGAAAAAAAATAGCTATTAGAATCATCGATTTTTTGTGAATTAAATGGATTTATGACATAAGTACATACTTCATAGCTTAACGTTGTTGAATTTAGAATTATTTTCAATTGTTGTAAGATCCTGTAAGGTGCGTTTTTTTTATAGTGATAAATTATAATTATAAATTTTTTATAGGTACAACATTAAAGTTTTATTATAATTGTTATAATTTTGTTATAATTGACAATTTCTCTGGGAAATTGCGTTTAATATAGAATTTGTCAGCTCATCGGAATAAATCGCGATAAGATAAATATCCATTGCGCTAAATCGCAGATCGAAGACTTTTCTCGTTTCTTTCCCTCGCCTCGGAGCATTTCAAGAAAGCGGCACACGCGAGAATACGTCGTACGTAGCATCAATTCCCATCGATCTCCCGTCGTTCCGGTCCGACCGTTCTTACGACAGACAAATTTTTCGTTTTGCCTGCCTGCCTGCCTGCCGTCATTCTACCCTTGTTCGATGACGGTCCGCTCGACGAATTCAAAGTTAATCTCGGACACGAGACCGTTTTTCGGTGAACGAGAGGGGTGAGTTGGCAGCGCCCCCGGGCGACCTGTCATCGTGAACCCCCTGGGAGCGCCAGGCTCACCCTGATCTCTCTGTTACGATAGAACCTTGGGAATCGGGACCTTGGGCATTACGATAAGGCTCGGTCATTTATAATCCGCTGGCGTAAGTAGCCTTCTCTGCTCTCCTTTCTGGCTGATTGCGAAAGAAGAGAAAGAATAAAGGGCACCTCGAATTTCCGGCGCTCAGGCTCGTCTGGGAGATTGATTCGCTGGAATATCACGAGAATTTCAACAAAAATTGTATTTTATTCCATAATCACGTCCAAACTTATGTCATAATAGAATAGTAACAGTTGCTCGAAAGTCATATATCAATAGTCACAACTTCTTTAATTATCATTATCATTAATATTAATGCATTTTGTAGAAGATAAAAATTGGCACGACATCTATATCTTCAATTTTTTGGAATCTATCGAAATATATTAAATATCAAGATGTTTAAAAAACTATAATACGTTTTGTATAATAATCGTAGTATAAATAAAAATATGCAAGTCTATCTCCTTATATACGTGAGGTACATTGACCTAATAATGAATAACTCGAATTACATTTAATAATATAAAAATATGATATCAGAGCTTCTGAAAAGCATAACCAACAGCGTCTTAATATCTCTCATTACTGTCCCGCTTTTTGAGTCCCCAGTGACTGTGCAATTAAAAAGCTAAGATTGATAAATGACGGAGAATTAATGCACACGGGTGGAGAAGAGGCGAAATGGGGTGAAGAAGGAGCAAGGGTACGTGGTTGAGCTGAGTACGAAGCGTGTGTACGAGCTTCTCCGGGTCGAAGGGGGTCGGGTGATTGCGGGTGGCTTAATGGTGTTTGTATGCATGGGAACCAGCCCTAGGGTCGAGGTAGTTATCGCTCACCAGGGTATGAACCGAAAATCGGAGCGCAGTTTAAACACGGGAATTTTGCTTCGACGTGTGAGGTGAGGTATCTCACAATTTAATTGTCAACTCAAATTGATTTCTTTTCGTTTATTATATTTTAAACAGTCAAGAAAATTAATTTAGTGTATTTATGTAATTTTATTATCGATATAAAAACTTTATCTCAGAAACATGTGAGAATACATTTGGCTCTCATCAACAAATAGAAGTATCATAAATTGCCATAAATTCGTATTAATTACGGAGGCGGCACGTGATGACCTTTGCTCTCTTCTTACTGTTGCAGGTGACGCGAGTAACGCGAGTATCGGTAGCGGTGAGGGAACGGGCGAGGAAGATGACGATTCCTCAGGGAAGAAAAACCAAAAGAAACGAGGTATCTTTCCTAAAGTTGCGACGAACATCCTCAGGGCGTGGCTTTTTCAACATCTCACGGTAAGTACCTTCTTTTTTCATATGGTTGATCAAAATGTTTTCTGTTTTCGAAAGATATTAAGCGGTGTATTGTTGCCATCACAGAAACGGAGTATTATCCATTGCTTTTATTCGCGAGCGTATCTTTTTTGTTATTTAAGTACGAAGAAAAATTATTACATATATAACATATTTGTTTGTAGCTACTAAAATTCTCGAAACATTTTGAAATTGCACTTCGTTTCAAGGCAAATACTTTCTATATATTCATTGCATTCAAAAATTGCTTTTATTATCAATAGCGATTTACAGGTCTTGTGTAGCTTTTCATCAATGACTAGTGTAGAACTTTTACTTTACTCTCACTGTTGAAACATACGTGTTGCTTATTTTTTTAATATGTTTACATCTTATGAATCGTACATTGAGTCTAATAGAATTTTCTTGAGCATAAAAATTTCGAGAAATTTTTATTTCTTGATATTTTATGTTATAATCTCAAAATCTCTGCGAGTAATTAAAAA
>NW_012130080.1:528792-532212 GCF_000143395.1 Atta cephalotes | reverse complement strand
AAATAAAAATAGTAGAAAAAGAAATGACTGGAGACTAATCTCGTAATGCTGAGATAAGGAACGATCCACAGCACGGTGGTAGTGGTGGCTTTCGATTCTACTGGAGCCCCAAGTATCTAATGATTCACGGGTAATCTGAGCCGCAAAAAGCGCAACGCGATTAAGGGGGAGAACACCAACCGAACCTCGGCATCGGCTGCAACTGCCGCAATTGCGTAACGTTGCACGGCTATTCCAAGAGCAATACATTGTTCCTCACTGCACAAGTTTCTCTCTCCCTTCCTCCCTCGCTCTCTCGCGCGTGTATTCCGGACACCCCATAGATTTCGGGTGTGATCAGGTTACCTTGCGAGAGCGGTAATCATATTGCAGCTCGGTTAATGCCATTACCGCACTGGGGGAGGTTGGCAGCTACCCTCGAAATCACCCTGCAGCCACCTACCGTCCTCCCCCGTCCTCACTCCCCGTTTCCCTGTACTGTATCGCGGCTTCAGCAACCCCCTAACAACATGTATTGGATATGACGTCGGGGATAGTGGGTTCATGGTTTAATGCATATACGCTGTTTGTAGGATGACGATACCGCACTCGCTCGTAGAAAGACGAACCCGCGGTCGACGCTCCTCTTGCTCCTTGGTTAATCGCGTCGTCGAGAGCTCTCGCGAATGTTAACGACCTCATACATAGCGCCCAAGTTAAAAGGATTTTAATGTAAACCGACGATGCATCGGGACTCGATGTGCCATCCCTCGACGACTGAGTTTCGATGTCTGTCGATTCATTCAAAGTTTGTTTCGATATATTGGGAGCATGGAGAATTTTAGTTGATGTTTTTACCGCGCTAATTCCTGACGTGTTTCGCATTTCAAATACTTATACTTGTCTATCAATACAATTACATTCTTGTTTAAACATTACTTTTATATACGTATAAATATGCTTTAAATTATTATATTTATGCAAAAGTAGCATTTCACACGGCAGTGTCATTAAAATTTTAATTACAATTAATTGAAATTCGCGGAAAATGTAACAAAATACAAATTCATGTTTTTCCCCCGTTCACACATTTATTGGGTTCTTGTAAAAAGATAGAAATACATTTTGTTATAAATAATGAAAAAACACCGTATCTAAGACATATGAAATTCGTCCGTGAGCGATTATACGGTGCCATTCGCCAGAAATTATGGAGGTTTTTCGCGATAGTCTCGAGAAGCGCCGCATTCGTCTCAGCGTTATTACGAGCGATTAAGCGACTATATTGCATCCCGGAATTCATTCGGGAGAGAGAGAGAGGGATGCACTGGATACATATTACATCTTAAAAGAGTAACTGGCACGAACACGAACTCGTGTATTTATTCGAGTGCCAAGGTCTTTAAGCGCCCCTTCCGACATTTCATCTTTTTTCATCAAACGAATTATGATCTCGCGATTTCCCTATTTAATGTTCTAATTTCCTGTGCTTTTTTCCGCATCAGCGCGACGATGCGCTTATCATAACAATCTCGAGAGGTTGATGGTCCATCGTAATTTTGGCATGAATTTAAGTGTATGTATCATCACGATATCGACCATAAACTAACAATTCGATAACCAGAAAATTATGACACGCTACGCAAAGTTTCTCAACGATGTTTGCGAGTTGAAGCAAGTCGAAGGTATCCGCCATAAATCCATTGTGTCTAACGCGAATATGCCGATCGTCGCTCATTCCGTTTTCATCGTATAGAAGCATCGTTGGGAATTCTAGGTCGTGTTTAGCCTTCGGCTGCCATCATTTAACGTAGCTGGTTAAACATTCGAAATCGCGACATCTCGCGCCAAGGAATTTGTTGTGGCGCGCCAATGGTCTATCCCGTTTCGTAGCAGCTAGTCTGCATTGACGTGGTAGATGGGAAGCAGCCGAGCGCACCGCGGTTGAATAGACATAGTTTATGTATACACATAGTTTAGATAGATGGAGGATCGACGCGACGGAGGGAAATAAGTTCAATGGAAAAGCGAATACCGACTAGCTCGACGAGCATTGCGTTAAAACGTGATAAGTGTGTATGTAATGGTAAGGTGTGGCAAGGAAACGATGAAAAAAGATAAATATCAAAAAATAAAATTGTGAAGGAGATTGGATATATTAAAAGAAGACGTAAGAAATTACATATAATAATGATTGGCTGTATAATATTCCGATACTATGATTAAGTATACAAAAAGATACGACTATTGCAAACAAAGAAGGATAGAATAGCAATGTGGATGGCGATCTCTCATCAATGAATACTTTGATATGAATTGGAAATGAATGAGAAAAACGAATAAGGATGACTATGTGATTATGTTTAAATGCAACGATTAATATTTTGTATAAGATGCGGTTTTTTAATGAAAAAAATTATACGATTGATTAAGCATAATTGTTTCCAATTTGGATTATCTGCTGCAATATCGAAGAAATTAATTTAATATATTAAAAGTATTGCTTGTTTTAAAATATTATACATTAAAAAAATTTTTTTTATTATCGATTTAGTATATCTACATGTTTATGCACGCATGAGCGCATTAGCAATTATTAGTCAACTAAATAACTCGCACGAGGAAGTAGAAACTTATAACTTGCTAAGAAAATTAAATAAGAATAAGATTCACATTCTATAAGGATAAGTCTATTTTGACTCATAATTTATATAATTTAATATAAAGATCAATTTTAAAACGTAAACGAAAAATTAGATCTTCAAACCTATTCTACAATTACGTAAGCGTAGTTGTAAGTGATTTTAGTTGTAAAAATTCACCAATCACGAATACGAGAAGACTATTCGACTGTGATTGATCAATTCTTACAACTACAACTATTTGCAACTATACGTTTACGCAATAGACTTTATACCACATTGTCACGATATATTTTTGATAAAAGAGAGAGACTATCATAGTTTGTTATTATTCTATAGCGTATAAGAAAGAAGAGAATAGTATCGCTCAAACAATCGATATATCGCGCAAAACGGACTTCGTGTATACGACGCCGGAGTGCAACTGGAGATTAATGGAATTTCCTAAAAGCAAGTTTATGTATTCGTTGGCGCAGATCCCCACACGAACTCGCATGTTTTGCTGCGTTACGCTGACTCGGCGATATTTTCGAAAATCGCGACGCTTGCCAATGCTCGATAAAAGTTTCGTACGGCACGAACGTCCGGCATGGTTGCCGTCTTCTTTTTTCAGCGAATTGTTTATCGCCGTGTATGAATAATGTAATAGAAGTTAAGTGCATCGAGTCTCCTGAGAGGAAGTCGATGGTGATCCCACTCTCGTTATAAGTACCGTTTCATGCGTTCACAAGGAGACACGAATCTTTCTCCTGTCTTTCTCTCACTTTGTAGAGTCCATTCGGATGTTCTCTCTCTCTCT
>NW_012130080.1:522986-527518 GCF_000143395.1 Atta cephalotes | reverse complement strand
TCTCTCTCTCTCTCTCTCTCTCTCTCTCTCTCTCGCTCGCTCGCTCGTTCGCTCGCTTTCGCAGCTCTTGCTCTTGCTCTCTCCGGTTGTCATTTTGAAAGCCATCCGCCGACCTCCCCTCGCTGTCAGTCCGACCGTACATACGTCCGTTCGTACAACCGGCGCACCAACCAACTCTGCGACCCTTCCTAAGTTTAATTAGACGGAAGAGGAGCATACATCATGGTCGACTCCGTGTCCCGACCTTCCTCGGGCGGCAGAGTTGGGCTTTCCAGAATTGTGGCTACCGACCTAGTACTTCTTCTCTTGTTGTTCCTTCTCATGTATACTTTCGATGTTATATATGATACATTTCTGCATGTAAAATTTATATGTCTTATTGCTTTAAAAAAAAAATTGAAATTTTGTTGGGTTAATTTAGAATTCAAATTGTTGACAATGTACAAGCATGTCACATATTTCATTTTAATTATTTTTAATATTAAAAAAAGATGCATAACAATTGAAGTGTCATTTTGATATATTATTATGTAAAAATAATATAAATTAATTAATTTTACATTATTTATTGTTAAATAATCGTGTTTTATATATAACAAGAATTTTTTAATTTTTTTTCATTTAACTATGAATAGAATTGTTTATTGATTTTTAAATATTGTAAGTTTTAATTTTTATACATTGAATTCAGTAATAAATATTATTAGTTGGCAGACATAAATGTTGCAAGCAAAGAGAATGGAAGATAGGATGAAAAAAATAAAAGGGGGAAGTAAGATCGAAGACATTATATAGAATCCATATATATATATATATATATATATAATTCATTTTAGTTTACTCGGGAGACATATCCATTTATAATTTCCAGTTTATAATTTCCTGCGACTTTGTTTCTTCTACTTGATCGTTCCTTTTCAATTTTCTATGTTCATTTTATCCACTATTCTTTGTTGTCCACTATTCCATCCACTATTCTTTGTTGTCATTCTCATTATCCTTTAGCTTCTTGGCCATAGATTTATTCGTACATCGTTATAGTCTTCTTATATCAATAAAAACATTCTATGAAATTATATTTGCCAGCTCACTACTTTATGCACTTTGTTTCATTGAATGCCCATAATCGTTCTTCTTAAACAAGACTTAATTGGATATTCTTGTATTAAATTGAAAATATAGCAAACAAATCCGATTTGATTTTAAAATGAATTAATGAACATATACATATTACATACATGCACTTAAAAAAAAAAATATATATATATATATTGAAAAATTATTTAAATTCAAGAATATATATTATTATATTATATAAACTGTAAAATAAAATGTAAATTTCATGATTGAAAATACTTTTGTACAATAAAAATGTCGGTTATGTAATTATATTATTCAAGTTGTAATAATATCAAATGAACAGAAAGTTAAATTTAGAAAATGCGAATTATCGAAGTGCAAATAAATTTTAAAAGTATACCTAGCATACAAGAACAGATACATATTGTCTCTGCGGTTTCTATATTATCGTAATGGAAGAATAGAGTGCAGTCGAAGCAATCAATAAGCTATCTAAGATAGGTAAGGCCAGCGTGTTGCAAACCACAAACCAGCAATGCCATTACCTGCATGCGGTAGAGTCCTACAGACCGAAACGTTAGCATCTTTCCATCGAGATCGATAATGAAACGCGCTTCATTTGCTGCTCGCACGCCGGCATAGCAATATATCTTGATACGATCTTTAATTCATCCATATCGCCATCAAGGTATGATGCAACATAGGATGTATATTTAATACTTTATGGCGCGATCAAGCTAGCAGGTAGCTTGTACAGATCTTATTTCTATACGTTTGTCTACTCTCAAAGAAATAGCCGATGTTGTGCGATTATAAATTGTTTTTACTGTGTATTATAGATAAGACATTGTCGTGCGTCAGTAAATAATATTATAAAAATTAGTATTTCATTTTAAAATATTGTATTTTCGATTAAAATATAAAATGTCGCAGGTGGAAATGGTAAATGTTGGAACAACTAGATTTCCAGGCGTAAGACACAGTTGAGCGCCACTGTCAAAAGTAGTCTCCGACGTGCCGGTTTTCGCGAAACGGCGACCGCGAAAGATGCGTAACTACCTTCACCCCGGATATCTTAAACAATTTGCATAGACAATCATAGCGGCAGTTTTTTTGGCCGTAAAGGGGCCTTTCTCTCTCTCCGACACTTAACTTGACTACCGCACGACGGCTGGTTGTGCTCGCGCGCCGCGTCGCGCCGCGCCGCGCCGCCCCCTTCGGTACTATCGGAGCGTTTTATGCTGCCATAACCATAGCGTGGCATGGCCCACTTAGATCTGCTATCTCGGTCCCGCTGCGTGCCGGCTGACATCTATTGTCCCCTTGGCACCCCTGGACCGACTATTATCCACCTGCTACGCGTACCACTCGTCCTTGACATATCGTGGGTCAAGGTCCAAAAGATTGACCCATCCTTTTCCGCGTTTTGCATTCGTTTTGTTTCGCTTTGCAATATCTCTCACGAAAGAGACGAACGTGCGTTACGCAATCGGACAATTCTTTTGCGATGCGAAAATCGGCTCTTGGAGACGACACGATACGCCCGTTGTCACCCTATCGGCTCCAAAGGATATGGAGGAGACGTTTGCATATATCGGCCAGCAGTTTTCCGCTTGAACAAATCCTTGAGCCTTCGTTTCTTCTTCGGGAAGTCAATGCGTGCTTTGATATCGTCCTCTTGTATCGTCCGTTCTTTCGCTCACTGTTGCTTCTTTTCTCTAGAGATATCTTTTATTCTGTCTGTGTTTCTTGATCTTACGACGTGCCTACAAAAGGATTCTCACGCTCGATGATTCGTCTTTCTTACGATTTACAACTATATTCACATGTCTGTGGAAATTCTTTGTTATTTACATTTATGTTGAGTACATCTATGTTATTATGAGAACCTTTAGACGTCGTAAGAAGTATACAAAATATTTATAAATAAAAATGACGGATATATTACATAAAATATCAAAAATGAAATCTTCATATAAAAATAGTCATATAAGCTGCCTGCCTTTCGTTGAACGCATAATGCACATGAGGTATCATTTTATCCCTGTTTAACACTCTGCGAACAGCAAATATAAAAATAAACGCAATCATAAAAAAATAACTGATTTAACGAACGTTACATTGTTCACGGCGCATTTAAACAGTCAGTCAAACGAATGGTATCAGTACTATGTGATTATCAAGCTCTTCGTCTCTCTCTTTGTCTTACCTCTCTTTCAGGCGAAAAGGAAACGTTGCGAAAATGGCGGAGGGGTCAAGCCAGACGACGTAATTTCCTCTCCTGGGACTCGCCAGACAGCTAGCTCGAAGCGACATTTCAGCGTCCTCTCGCTCGTCCTTCAATTCTCCTGTTCTCCTTTACATCTCTCCGATGAACTTACAACCTTCAACCTCCGCCATTCGGCCGTGGGGCACGGGCAACCCCTTTTGCCTTTGCAAGTTTTACTTTGCTTACTGGCGCCGCCTTGCTTCGCATTTGAATATAATACTTGACTTTCGTCGGGCGCGCGCATCGCGCAACCAAGGCGAACTGTAATTATGTTGATACGCGGCTATTGTTATGTACGTTTTGTATGTCGAGTTGAAAGCCGAAACTCTTTCTTTCCTTCGATGTATTTTGATGTACTCTTTACCCTCGCCCACTCGCGAGATTACGAACAGAATTGCAACAGATGCGTTTTTGTTTTCGACTTTGCGAACCAAACTAAACTCGCTCGACTTGAGCAAGTTTTGCGATGAAAACTTAATATAAAAGAGACTTTCTTAAATGATTGAAAAACATTTCATTATGCGCATGTTTGCACAGTTGTAACAATGCTTTTAATTTAAAATTATTAGCCTTAACTACACTAGATTATTTAAGTAGACATTATATTATCCACCTATGGAAAAATCACAAAAGAATAACATGGTTCGTAACATACCTATATGTGATTCTAGATTCTAGATTCTTCTCTTCAAATCGCTGCGTGATTCTAGCGTTCGAGAAATCGAATTTTTTCAACTCGCGAGCTTTTCTCCTGAACAAGAAAAAAAACGACAATCCTGGCAAAGAAAGAATAAAGAAAAAAAATTTTGAGTGCTAGGAAGATAATTGCAAAAAGTACAAGCGCGAACCTCTGCTGGAATCACCACCAGCAGCGCGTCGCTTCTCATGCGACGATTCTATGTCGAGCCGTACCCCCATCTCTGCGTAAGGGGGATAGTGTGCGGAACTGGGATTAGACTGTCGCCCCGCGACAGCGTAAGCCCCTATTTTTGCGAAATTTATCGCCGTTAATCCTTCACCCCCCCCCCCTCTCTCACTCCCGCACCATTCCATCCCTCTCGTCCGTTGTTCTCTCGTCGTATTCTCCGCTTTTTTCCTCTCTTCCTCTCTTGTCGATATGAAAAATAATAAAACAGCCCGTCTTTATACACTCGGGCGAGCTCCCGTTCTCCAGGCCAGAAGC
>NW_012130080.1:519526-522784 GCF_000143395.1 Atta cephalotes | reverse complement strand
TATATATATATATATATATATATATATATATATATATATATATATCTATCTATACATACATGCGACAGCAGGCACGGCACTGAGCCTGGTATTAACTCGGCCACTCATTAGCCTTTCTGGTTCTACTTGTCGCTCGACGTAATCTCACGTCCGTCCCAGCCGACCGTGTAGGCTTAACTTTGATGCAGAGACATCGCTAATTCCCAGTTGTTTTCGTTTTGGACCCTGGGACTGCCGTACTGATTTCGCAGCTCGGCACTATCAGTCATCCGGGCCATTTATTTCTCTCTTCTCGTATCACACGGTCGTTTCTTCGAGTTAAAGATAATTTTATTGCATTCGTTACGTGAAACATAGTACGCACTTTTCTCGGCAATACTAGAATAAATTACGAAAGCGCAGAGCGACGCGACGCCCGTAACAGTCTTGATTAATCTAATAATAATCTAATAAATTAAATATCAAACATGTCACGAGATTACGTTTGCCACTTATTGTACAATCTTTTTTGTGCGATTACTGGATAAAACGCACACGAGGATATATTTATGTAATATTATGTACGCAGCAATTTTCTCACGCTGCAGGCGTTGATCATTGACACGGAAATTTTGACGAAAACATGTACTTTTCAGCTATATAAGCGTTCATTATTACAAGCTATCGTGATGCACGATCGATGTCGCGATACCCCATTATCATCACTCAACTACATCTGGTAAGATCGTCTTTGGATAATCGGTTAACTGTCTGCAATTATCGCAACTTCGAAAGCGCTGGGGTCGGCAGACGTCCCAGGAGGCACCATAGCGGATTTATGGCATGGTTGTTCTTCGTGCATCAGGATATGGCGGAAACCAAGGACAAAACGCTGCTCTTCCTCTCTCTCTTTAGATCCGCATGCTTGCCCGTCGCTGTTAATGATCGTTCCACGAACGCCAATCCCATTAAGGTGCGTTACTCGCGCGCGATTCCCGGTAGACCTCTAAATTCCTTCTAGGAGTCTAGGTAACGCTTTCAAAGTACCAAGATGAGAAACGGAGTGCAAAGTATACATAGAGGATTGGGTGTAGAATCTTGGCGATCTGTCTGTTGAATGTCTGTGAATGTGTGTTTATTCGTCTGTATACTGGGATGTTTGCATGTGTTGAATGTTAAAAGTGGAGGATATCGGTGGCACCCCATTAAGGAGAGTACTGGACATCTAACCATAGAATGTAGCTTTAAAGACCCTATCGTGGTTATAGGTTGGGGCAGCGATCAGGCGTATGCGTGCGTAGGTTGCGTATCAAATCGTACCTGTGGTTACAGCGCGTAGTAGGCCGAAGTGGCATCAATACTTGATGTGCCTTCGTACATTCCGACTCTGTTTATCTTCCCTTCTCTTTTCTACCCCGGGCTTTTATCTTTCTCTGCTGCCTACGCACCGCACAGGGTCAGGCTGGGAGATGATTGTAACGGCTGGCGCTTTATATTATTCACATTACATTAAGCACTTTCTTGGTGGTCGCGGGGAATGAGTTGGTAAGATCTGTTGATGCGAGCTGATGTAGCTGGCGGGGGAATTGCGTTTATTCTATTCTTGCGATCGTAGAGGCTATAGTATTATATATAAAGACATTGGGGTGACACTTTGATACAATCGATCTATTACGGCATCGGGCGTTGGCTCGCTTCAGCGAACAACGCAAGATTATGATCTCAATAAACGCGCTATCTTTTGACTATAGGAAGTAACATTCTCGTCAAGAAATAGTTTGCTGTTATTTTGTTTGAAAAAAAAATGTTTTTTTTCACAATTGTAGAAAGTTATTATATTTTTTCATTATTTTCAACAGCTTTTGTAATATTTTTTATTACTTTGCAGAAGGAATTAAAAATATAGGTGAAACAGTTTATGTTGAGACAACGCGCATACAGTATTTATTAGTGTTTTTATGAGTATATGTATATACATATTTAGTTATTCTTTTCTTATCTGTAGTTTCCATCTCACGCTTGTAATAGATCATTAATCTTATTAAGCGCATTTGCAAAATAACATTAATTGGCTTGGCATTGACAAAGTATCAAATAAAACGCGCTCGGCATTTTCAATTGATAATAAGGGATGCAAAACAATGGAACGAATAAATTATATCCGATAGACCAGCGCTAGCGAATTACACCGGAAGAGTAAACGACTACGCACCGTGAATTTCTGTGACGTATAATTAACAGAACATTAATTAATAATTATTATATACAATCACACATGCATAATCCAATGAACGTTTACGTTTCGACGTATAATTTACGAATTGGCTGATTTCGTAAACAAAATTTTGCATTGTACTTTCGGGTCGTGTTTTTCCCTATTCATTGACTTTATGTATAAAATAAACAATATTGTTTCATTTCTATTAAAATGTTGTGATTGCTAAATAGAGAAGTAGTATATAAGTGTATATACTCAATGCTATTTAATTTTATTTTCAAGTAGAAAGTTGCTTGTCTTTGTATTTACGCTCCTCTCGGCTTGGAACGCAAGGACAAGACGCTGGACAGTTGAAGCGAGTCATGTCAGATTTTTGCGGCATCTTCGTGGACGACACGACGGTATCTTCGCTGCTTTCGTACCGGCATTGCGGCGATTGGACGGTTAACGAACCGGCGAGGCGAACGAACCATTGCGGCGATTCGCCACGCGCTTCTCTTCTCGCTTCTCGTGCATCCTCCTTTTATCGGATTGGGCGTCTAGAAGACGAAGAGAGCGAAAGAGAAAAGCGAGAGTCGCTTCGCCGACTGAACGGGGCTTAGAGTGGATCCGGATTTCACGGTCTTCAGACGGTATCGTTCTCCGTTTTCTTCTTCGTCTTCTTCTTTGCTCCTTTCTTCATTCTTACACGGCGACTTCTGAGAGGCGACTCGTTTCGCGGTCGATGCCGCGTAAATGCCCGTCGCGACATATCCCGCGCGAAAGAAGCCAAAACGAGAGGATTGCATTCAAGAGGCGGTCCTGGGAATCTTTGTTTCCGAGTGTATCATTCTAATATTATTTTCTACATTAAATCCTCCTTTTGTATCATAAAGAACTAATAATATTCAAATGTACAATAACCATCTATCTAAATAAACATGATAAAAAATTTAGGAAAATTAATTACGTAATAATGATATATTTAAGTGTGTGTGTGAGTGTGCGTGTGCGTGTGTGTGTGTGTGTGTGTGTGTGTGTGTGTGTGTGTGTGTGTGTGTGTGTGTGTGTGTGTAGTAGTA
>NW_012130080.1:510985-518347 GCF_000143395.1 Atta cephalotes | reverse complement strand
GTGTGTGTAGTGTGTGTGTGTGTGTGTGTGTGTGTGTGTGTGTGTGTGTGTGTGTGTGTGTGTGTGTGTGTGTGTGTGTGTGTAGATAGATAGATATAATGTAATACTTTCCAAACTTTATATTTTTTACTTTTAGAGCTTTGTAAAGCTTCGCATACGAGAAAATAAACACTCGGAATATCTACAATTAAATTCATTAAACTAATGATTAATTTTGTTGAAATGTGTGTTGATTAATGTTATGTTTAATTTTGGTTAATGAAAATTTTCTTCAAATATTCTGAAGTTAAGTTTGGAGAGTCGGTTTGTATGAAGATCGAGACAATGTACCCTTTCCGTGGCATCTCGAAATGGGAATCAGGCGGTCTGCACCTCAATTGCGGGAATCGTGCCGACTGGGTCTCTCACACGCGCGCGATCCCGCCATCCTTTAATTCAGGCTGACAGGTGAATTCCTCCCCCGCGCGCTTCTCTTCCTCCGCAACGATGTTATCCCTCGGGGTAAGATAGATCCGTTCCCAGGATTTCCTACGGGATACGCTGGATCTTATATCACGAACGGCCATCTCTATATAAGCAATTCCGCCCTTCGTCCTGCCTCATTCGAATCGTCTATAGCGCGGCTATTCGATCTTCTGGGAATCCAGATATGCTGACTCTAGACTAGCTAATAATCCATCTCCATGGTTGTTACATTAAAGCTTTTTGACTTTCTGCTTATCGATCAACAAAAAAATTTTGAAAAGGAGAAAAAACTGACAAACGTGTTATATTTTCCACTCTTTTTATTATAATAATTTTTGGAATACATTTTGGAAATTATTTCAAGATTCCGATATATGGACGATAATAATTGTTAACGACATCGTTAACTGTTAACGACTTCGTACACCAATCGAAACTCTTTTTTTATATTATAATTAGTGCTGGAACTTAATGGAATTCACGTTCCCTCTTTATGCGGTTGAGAAAAGGGAGATCGAAATCTGTGCGGACGTAGTTCGGTCTTGGACATGATCGGGGGATTCATGGTTGTTTCTGTCTTTAAGCGAGATCGAGATGGACCAATCTTTGAGAGAGATCGAACGTACTGGCATTTGGCGTACTTCGCATACACGGAACTCGCGTTCGAGCGTTATTGCGTTCGGAATACCAACGTCAAATTACATTAATCGTAATATCGTGAGATATAGGCCCGCGCCACATGGAGATTACATCGGCAAAAAATTCCTCAACGCGGTGCATGTTAATTGGACAAAAATCTGCCCGGTCCCCGTTCACGTTCTTCCGTTCTTGTCTGTTGTTCGGCCTCGGTCTGCCGCGGATCGCGCGGATCGCCGAGCGTAGAGAGAACATGACGAGATAAGGATCGGCTTTCGCTTCTTGTAAGCGTCACTGTAGTTAAGATACGCGTATACAAGTCAGACTAACTGCTGAAAAAACAAGGTATAACGATTTTACAAAGTATTTATCTCTTTCCCTCCCTCTTCGTCTCTCTCTCTCTCTCTCTCTTGTATCTATTTCCTTCTTCGTTTCTTTCCGTATCTCTCATTTTTCCTCGCTCACACGATTATGGCAGCGCATTACGTGAGTACGTTGTGTTTTCATACGCGCATATATGTTTCTACTTACGTGTACGGACATCTCGGTACCGTTGTGAAGTTCAGCGTCGATGTGTCTGGCGAAGGAGGGAAAGAGAGAAAAAGAGAGAGAAGCCAGCTAACGAAGAACCATTAGTCATGATTAGGCCGTTGACATTGACGCCGTAGTCGGACGGCGAGCTTGTGGCTCCGGGCAGATGGAGTCCTTTGATACACGCGAGCCAGGTCGCGCACGGCATGATCTTCGCTTCTCCTTATCTGCAAGTTATCTCTAGAGACCAGTCGTAACTGCGTATGATTTAGCGATGTTACTCACGCCTCGTGCGAAGAACCAAAGCGCATGAACCCTGCGAATTCCAATTATACAGCCTAACTAACGATGGATTGGTATTATTAGAAAAATATTCTTGATTCTAACTTTCTAGTAATGAAAAATCCTTTAAGACACTCCCATTAATCGATTCTTTGTGCGTCAAAATCTTTATTTTGAAATTTTTGCGTCTCATTACATCATGGATTTAAAATTTAATGTATAAAATTCTCATTGAATTTTCCTGTCTGATTAGATCAGTTTTTGATTTTGATGTGAGATGGTGAATTCCAATATATAAAACATACAATATTAAAAAATTAAAAATTTTTGAGAAAATCTAATATATATATGTATTTAATTATATAAAAGGGCATGAAAAAGAGATTATCATACGAAAAATCAACCAGAATCTTATCTCTGTAATATAGGCTATTCTTTTTCGTAGATTCTATATTAAATTATATACATGTATTATGAACATGTTGGATTACCTATATCTCATATAATATTAATGTCTAACTATAATATAATATTAATATCTACTTTTGACGCTTCATCGATTGTATATGATGCTATGGATGTACTATCTTTTTGGAAATTATTAAAAATATCCGTTTTCTCTGTGTTTCGTCAAGATTTCAATAATATTAATATTGCATCAAGTTTATTTAATTGACCAAACTTTTACATCTTACGATTTTACAATTGTCTAGTAATAACACGAATGTAAAATAATGCAAGAAGAGAGAAATATGAGATATCAAATTAATAGTGTTTGGTGGCAGCTCTCTAACGCGTTAACTTTACCGCGAACGGAATATTCGCTACGATGACGGAGTTTTTGCGGCTGCATATTGCTAGAGTTGGATCGCACGAGGGTTCGGCGAATCGCATTCCGCTGTCTTCACGAGTAAGAATGAGTGGACCGCAAGGATCGAGAAGGAGTGCGAGACCGTAGAAAACATTCGTGGACCGTGCTGGCTCATCAACGCCTCCGACTACAACAGTGAAAACCATTGGCGTCCTAGAACAATGCCATCTGCATTCCGATCCTGCGAGTGAGAAAGCCAACTACACAGTGAATTGTCGGATCTCTTTTTTATTCTCTGACACTGTTCAAGATGACAGACCTCCATTTTGGGAAGCATTTGTTATAGATTCAATCATCATAGCTGAGCTTAACACAATGTGCATTAATATAGAGATTAATAACACAAATAGCAACCGAATAATCTATTTAATATTCTTACAATTATGAGATTATTTCAAGTTAATAGTTTAAAACGTAAAATATTTATGAGCTCGATGAAACTTATCGTTAAATATATCTATTAAATGGTAGAGAGAACTTGAAATCAGGCAGTAATTATTCCCGACATATTGCATTTTCCAGCAATCGTTTTTTGATGCACATTTGGCAAATACTGCACTCATGTGCAAGAGATATAACCTGGTTGTGGACCGATGAAAAAGTGAGGAAACGCGTTGCCGTTCCTCACGCCAGGAACGTTTAAAACAGACAACGTGATTTATCAGCACAACCCCAACGACGCAACCGGTGAATTTCGCAAAGCGGGCGTAAATGAAGCGTCTAACGACAATCTCGCGGTCGAGGAAGACTGTGGAAAGCGCAAATAGAATAGAGAACAGAGAAAGCTTGAGAAGTATCCATGTTTGTGTATTGCAACATTCACTCTTCTCGTTTCCTGTTGCTCCGTACCGGTTGTATCTTCAAGTCACAATTCTTTCGTTTCTCAAGCAAATTAGAACGCGATACAATAGGAAGTTGTATAAGAACAGCGAGAAGATAGAAGGAAGAAATGGCGCTTAGAAGCGAAGAAATGCACATCACTGAGATATTCTTTCATTATTGTTTTTCTTTAAATAGTGACACGCGGTGAAAAGTGTAAAATAGGCACTGTCTATTTTCTCCTTTTTTTCTATGGATGGCAACGCGGTGGAAGAAACGTAGGATAGGAGAGAAAAAATGCAAGACAAAGAAGACGTAAGGATAAAAGCGATGAAACATAGTGCAGAGAAATTGAGCCGGAGAAAGCAAAAGAAAAGATGCGGAGTTGTGCAAGTGAGGGTGGAGTCTTCGGGAGAGAAGAGGTGAAACAAGGGAGAGAACCTCGAGAGGGTGGCGGATGGAGGAGCTAGAGGATGGGCGCAGAGGGAGGAAGAGCGAGAGGGCGCCCGTGGAGATTTATGACAGGCGTTAAGCAGTAATGAAATTGCTCGTTGCTCGTTCCTCCAGGGGGGTGCAAGGGGTGATGGGAACCGAGTGGGACTCGATGGGGGTTCGAGGCTGCTGGAGGTTACTGGTGGCGGAGTCCACGGCGGGGTGCAGGGTGGTTCAGTGTAGTATGTACCAACAGTCACGTGGCGCAATTACCTCTTGCCAGCTGTGTATCCGCGGCATCCTCTAAAGGACTTTTAATCGCGCGCACCTCTACCACCCCTCTGAATTCTTCCGTCTTGTCATTTATTACCCGTATGAGAAATACGAGACAGGTTTTCGTATGTGCGAACTCTGTACATACTAGCTCGATGTATATCTTATATACATAAATAGTCTTATATACATAAGAATTGAGACATTGAAAAATACTTTTGCAGTATTGCACTGATAATAATTGATCGATTAGTTTTAAATGCCACAGATTTGGCTAAGGATAATTGTAATTATGTAGATAAAAATTACCATATATTTTTAACATTTTATTTAATTGATTAAAAATTATGCGAAAATGATATTTATGTATTCTCTGTATAAATACATCGTCGCAATTTTTAGATGAGATGAATTTCAAGTGTGGAGAAAGAAAATAGAATATAAACATTCATTCAGATCATTTGCCTTTTCGTCGATTATCAAACGTTCGCATTATAGGAAAGATCAGAGAATTTTGGATAAATATGAAGAAAAGAATTTGACGTGGACAAATCGATCGATCACTGTTCACGACACACACGTATGTTCCGATTCAACTGAACCATATCATGGACTATGCAGTCGACCGCCACTCGTTTCAAAATTCTTGATGCTTTTATTTTCTGACTTGTCCCATTCTTTCTTTGTAGACTATATAAACTTTTGTTTAAGCAATTCTAATCTTTTTCTATGTCACTATTTAATGAATTATTTTTTATGTTTTGTCATTCTTCGATCGCGCATACTGTAACAGAAAGAATTAAGCAAGCATTATTTGTTGCCTTTTTCATACAGATATGCAAATCGTAAAATGAGATTACGATCCGTAAGGATGTATTAAAGTAGGTTTATGTAGAGTGTGTCTGCTTTGCGAACGAAATTCAGAAATTTTGTAGTTGGGGTTTATATATAGATATTACACTCCGGATATATAGATCAGAAACTGTTATGAGGGTGAGAACGGTAAAAAAAAATTCGCCGAGCCAAACGAAATACATATCCGTATCCGACCTCAAGCTTCCATTTCCGGTCTCTGCCAGACACTGGCCCACTATATTTCCGAGACATTTATCCTGGTTTATCCTGGAGGAGAAAGCTGAATCGAGGATGTCGAGGAAAAGGGAGGAAAAAAGCTGATGAAGACGGGGAAAGAGGAAGCTTGCTTTATCATATGAAAAGTTGACAGATCTTGTTCATAGATACGCTGGAATTCTTTGAAGTGACCAGCTTCGTATACAAGCTTGGAAATTTTTATTCCATGGAAGCTTGATCTTTGGAGTTTGCATCTCCCAATATCTCAAATTTTGAAAATTTGTTAAAATCAGATAAAAGAACTACTTTGAAATATATCGACTGTCTTCTTTCTATTTTTCATTTGCATTTTTTATTGTAAATTAACTCGATATCTCAATCGAATATCTAAGGTATTTCTTTCTAATCCAATATAATCTTATCATTCTCCAAGAAGAGTTTCAAACATATAAATTCTAAATTTAATATTGTATATTAAGATCTGAAACTGTAAAAGTAATTGTCTTATTTCGTGAAGTTTTCATTTAATTATTCTGTTGTAAAATATGTATGTATATATATATATGTTATGTATCCAAATTTATTCACATTTATTTTGTATTAAAAAAAATGCAATTTTGTTTTGTTATATCGAAAAGTGTTCCATAAGTCGTAATATTTTCAACTAGTTTTGTGGAAAATTATATTTACGAATATACTTGTTAATTTATAATTAAAACCATATTAAATTTTTATTCTGATACATCTTGATACGAAGTTCATGTAATGATTACAAATACAAGTCTCAAATAATAGGCCTTAAGTAATAAATCAAAAAATGATTAAATAATATAATTTCTATAGATTTATTATTTTTACAGCACACAATATTATTATTGTCAAGTATGTTTACTATGACATCTAGTAGATAAAATCAAAACGCTAAAGATTTTTCCATTTCTTCTTTTCATTTCGAGAGTAAACCAATTTAAACATTACATTTCTTTAGATCATATCAGTCGCCGTTAGACCGTAGTATATCATCCATGTGTATTTGTGCGGTGACAGCTAGGATAGGATAGGTAGGAAATGGAGGAACCAGAGAGAATAGATACACGTGCGGATAGGATAGAGAGGACCACATGAGCAGCCGAAGCACAGTACTCGTCCACCGAGACCAAGAGCTGTTCGTGGCAAACAGCCAATCAAATTCCATTTGGCGAACTTGCCAGATGACGTCCGATAAATACACCGTCGTTCATGACGATGATTCTCCTTTCTAGTGAGATTATTCTCGTTAACGTAATTGTTCGGCGATCGTTCTTCTTATGATGAGGAACCTTTGTGTCATTATGGATTATAGACCGATACATAAATAGCAGATTCCCATTACTGTGTATCGTTATGTGATGCACCTAAATCAATTGCGAACATCCGACAGATTTCACCTGAATTAATAAATAAAGAAATTTTAGAAAATACGCTTTACGTGTTTACACAAAAAACTATTGTATACTTAATTAACACTTGATGTGTTAAATAATAAATAATCATGTTATGCAATACAAATAATATATTTAACTTAATAGAATTTTATTTATTATTCGACAAGTTTAACACATCTAATAGATAAACGATTGTAGCTCCACATATCGCATGCGAGGTATCCGGAAAATTTGAGAACGACGGTACTCGTTCTCGAATCGGTGCGCTGAGAGCTTTTGGTCTCGGAAATAAATTTCCGAACCGGCTTGGATAGCAGCTCTGTCCTCTCTGCCCCTCTTTCCCTCTTTCTCTTTCTCGTCGCCGCGACAAGAGAAGTGGATGTTTTCGAGGGCGTCGCGCGGTGCATTGTTTGCCGTGAGAACCCGGTGCGGAGATGCGCAGAGAGATATTGCGAAGAGATAGAGAGAAAGAGGAAGACAGATGGAAAGAGGAAGAGAAAGAGACGAAAATACGAGAGAGAGAGAGAGAGAGAGAGAGAGAGAGAGAGAGAGAGAGAG
>NW_012130080.1:501051-507868 GCF_000143395.1 Atta cephalotes | reverse complement strand
GAGAGAGAGAGAGAGAAATTGGAATGGAGAAGGGAGAGAACTGGCATCGATCTAGTCGTCGGTTCGGCCGGGGGCGGAGCAGGGACACAGGTGCTTCTCTTCGTCTACAGGCTTAGTGTCTGAACCACCAGTTCCAGAACCACCTCTGCGAATCAGCCTTGATAGTACCGACCGGCTGCTCTATATAGCCACGGACAAAACTCTCTTTCGAATTAGATGAGAATGCATCATTCCACGCTAGTGCACCGTTATCTATAAATGAAAATTTCGAATTTATCATTATACATGTTTATATTTAAAGATTGCAGATTTTTTATTTTTTCCCATAGTTCTTTCTTAGCCATATTCGTTTGCACTCATCTAGCAATCTCATTTTGTATAAATATCCGCGATTACATTTGTCACCATTTGTCATTTTTTTGAATGTCTATACGCTTTGTTTTTTGTTCTTTTGAAAGTATATTCTATATTTTTTAAATAGTAGTTTTGTTCTTACTTTTCTAGCATTTTAGAATATTTGATTTTGAAACTTTTATCTGTATCCTCTTGCTAATTGCATTACATTAAACAATGCATTACATTAAAGAAATATGCCGTGCATATGATTTGAATACGAAATATATGTCTTACAAAAAAAGCAGTTTTGTTGACAATAACATTAAAATCTCTTTTTTTCATTATCCTGTCGATCAACAATTACGGGATCTTTGAAAGATTTATAGAAATGAAATGCGAGGTAGAAAAAGAAACGTTTCAGATGAAAGGAGCGAATGCCAAGATCGGAACAGATAAAACTGTCGTCCGAGGATTACCTCTGTGAATAAATTAGAATTTGAGTGAATCTATGGTGATATATAATGTAACTAATATCATAGAGCACTAGAGAAAGAGTGTGAAGAAAAAGAAAAATGAAATTGCTTAAATGATCGACTCAAGCTGATTAATTATTTCGATCTGAAATCAAAACTAACAAGTGACGTGGATAGACATAATTCTCGGAACAAGAAACACTTTTTTCGAAATCTTTGATGCTGTTCTTATGGATCGAATCCTTGGACTCTTGTCCCATCACCAATGTTGCCCCATCTCCTCTTCCTAAAGATGATCGGACCCATGAGTAAAAAATCCTCGACATGAGTTTTAGGAAATCTAAAGAAGGAAATCATAGAATCTTAAATTCTACATATTGTAATACATATCTCTCGGTTACTTCTTGTTAGATAGTCAATTTCTAACTTGAGAAAAAGAGTCGGATTTATGAGCAGCTGATCTGGTTTAGGATATCGTCGACGTGTTCGCGTGTCAACGGATAATATCTCCCGTGCGTGTCTTGGCGATTTATAAGGAATCCTTGCGTTCGGTGTCGTGCATTGAACTAGTCGCAAGCATAGGTACTTTTATGCGAAATCTTGTATCTTACTAAATCTTTTCGGGATTAGATATGACGACAAGAATCGATTCGTCGTGTCGAAACTTAAAAAAAATTGACAATTTATTCTATATTCGTGAAATATATCTACTTTTATTTGATTAAGTGTCTTAACTTTTTTCATTCACTTTTCTATCATGCACGCCTCCTCACGAATAAATATATCGTCTTTTCTCAGTTCTCCAATTTTTCGCGCGCGCGCGCGCGCGTGTGTGTGTGTGTGTGTGTGTGTGTGCTTGACGATATTATCCCTCGAAGGGCCACAAAAGTGGCGCGTTTTTATGATCAGATGGAAGCACAGAGCACAGACTTTGAGAATTGATGGGAGTCGCCTCGGTCGCCTTCTTCTCTGTGTGAAAAAAATAAGGAATCAAAATAAAAGGAATGAAGAAGGAAGAGAGGAAAGGGAAGAATAAGAAAGCGAAGAAGAAAGCGAAGAGGAGGAGGTGGCGATGGTGGCGATGGTGGCGATGATGGCGATGATGGTGATGCTAGTGGTGCTGGTGGTGCTAGTGGTGCTGGTGGTGGTACTCAGAGACTAGGGGGACGCAGCGAAGAAGAGGGAACTCGGCTCGGAGATCATCTGCCGCTATAACAGGCTGCCAGCTGGCAAAAAAGTCAAATGTGAGGTTCCCTTCGCTATGCGATGCTATGTTGATGGCGTGTCGCTGCTTATTTTCAACCCGCTGCCTGCATACCTGGTTAGATCCGAGAGGGATCTCTGAAATGTTCTTGGCTCCGATCCGAAATCATACACTACTGCTTTCATCTCTGTCTGACCGCATTTTTTTCTCTTTTTCTCTCTTCTTGTCTGTCTCTCTGGTCGCTGCTCTTTCCCATGTTCACGACCGGCTATCACTAATGTCGACGACATCCACCAATCACATTTTCATGTTTTCGATTTTTTTTCATTCGAATATAAATATGTATACGAAAAATAAGCTAACAATAAACTATAAGTCTGTTTCGTAGAATATAAATCGACCGCATTCTTAGCTTTATGCATCTGACATATTCATGTATTTTGAGCGAGATAATGAATGCTCGGTATCATCTTCTTTTCATTTTATCGAGCATCGTTCCGAGCACTACATCATTGTTGAATGCCAGCTCGAGAGTGAAATCGTACTTCCGTTGGGGAGTTTGGAGGTTTCCGGACAGTAAACACGATATCCCGGTGCGCCGTATTATTTCGTCCTGCGAATAGACATAAAGTCTATTTGTGATGTACGAGTACGAGTTTCGGGACAGGCTTGTGTCGGGCACGTATCGTGACGCGTTTCGTGCACCAGCAGGCACCGGAAAGCCGCATAGAGTAGTGCCGCACCGACAGGTACCGGCCGGGGGTACTCTTAGAATGCAAAAACGCTTTCCCCGCTTTCACGCTGAAATTCTAACTCCTTCGGCTTGTTGTACAATCTTATCGCGGCTTCGCTCGCGGCTTTCCTATCGTCTCACGTGTTCTCTCCTATTGAGGGTAGAGACCTTAAAGCCTGTAAAGGTATAAGAAGAAACGAGACAAATGTGAACGAAGAAAGAAAGGATGGAGAACGCACGGCAACCAGTCAGGCAACCCTTGGCTTGATCCACCACGTTGTACCCTAGGCCTGTAGTGGGTGTCGGAAAAGGGGACCGAGGTCGGCACACCAGGGTTGGCAGGAGGTAGAGTGTGCGGGGCACCCCTTGGCTAGGTAGAAGGGGTGTCGTGATAACGTCACGCTCTGACAGAGTGCCGCTGCTATCGCGCCGCCACACGCTGGCAGAGAAACAAAATGGAACCTCCGACCGACCGACCGACCGACCGACCCTTCTCCCTTCTCCCTTCTCTCTTCTCTCCCTTCTCTCCCTCATCTTTTCCCCTCTTGCTCACCCTCTGAACTCCCCCCCCCCGCCCCCATCCCTTTCTTTCATTCTCTCCGTTCACCTTGCGTTTTTTGTTCGATTTTCTCGTGATTTGAACTTGTACGAAATATTCTCAAGGAGACTATCGGCATGTCGCCGAACAACGCGAGAAACGTGGTCGTACGAATTATTAGAGTCATCGACATCCAAAAAGTCAAAAAAAAGGGAAAAAGAAAAGGCTGAAGAAAGAATAGATAGTATGAGGAAGAATTGCGCGAGAAGAGTCGAGCCCACCACCTTTTCCAATCGTCTCGAGGCACTCGAGATTCGATTCGGGAGATTAATGATTGGAGGATCGGGACGATCCTCTGCTCCGAACGTCTTGGGCTCGAGAGATGAAACTCCGTGTTTCCTTCCGATTCGAGGAACGAACGATACGGAGAGGAGAGATCCCGTCTCGGCGAGCGAACCGCAAAAGAGATTGGGAGTACCATTGATATATGAATGTGATCCAGTTCCGATCTCGGTGCCGAGAGAATATTAGTTTACCTTTGGAACAAAATCGATTGTGACGTCATCAATGACACTTAACAACTTAAGAGCGTATATAAAGATCGATGAATGTATTGTTATTACATCACTGGCATAATATGACGAATGCATCTATTGTGTCTATTTCAACGAGGAAGATATACGTCATCTTTTGAAAATAGTTATATTCTATTTTTATATTTTATAATATTTCTTTTTTTTTTTAAGTTATAAAGTGGCATTGGTTCTCCTATCAAGATATCGGAATTCAAAGTCGTATCCACCAAACAGCAGCGCACAGAGATTTCGAAGCAAAAAGTTACGCTCTCGTAATGCTAGCGGGTCGTTGATTCGTGGTCGTTTATACACGGCGTGACAACCGCGTGTAATATCGAGTAAATCGGGGAAATTGAAACTCGGCGGTTCCGCGATATCGTTGCGTCGTATAGGTAGTAGGTACCTATGTATTGCGTTTGTCGTGCAACTACAAAAGGTGTGCGCGAGTACGCGAGGTTGGTGAGCGCTATGTGTGAGTGAGAGACGACGATAGAGCAAGAGAAAGAGAAAGAGAAAGAAGAGAGAGTGGGGGAGGGGGGAGGGGGGAGGGGGGAAGGGAATCGATATGACGAGCGTTGCATACGCAAGCTCTGGCAGCAGAGCACACGTCCTGCTCAAATGCACACAAGGTCACACGGGTGTCCGCACACGGAAATCCGGATCGGATCCGGTACACCGATGCGCGAATACGCCAGCTTTGGATTTTTGGCCGCCTGTGTAGCGCAAACGCGATTCTGTCTCCCTATGCACTTGTGTCCCACCCGCGTGCGTATCGCGCGTATATCAAAAGCCCATAATAAATAGGAGCGTCCGATATTAATTCCGTTAATTGTAAAGCTCGCTACCGCGGGCTAAAAACCTTTAGGCTGTCCTCCGTCGAAGGTACGCATTACGAACTCACGTATGTATGTATATCATGTATGCACATATTTTCCAACTTTGGTACAAGCTTATGCTCAACGTGCAATGTGAGCGTGTATGTCGCGCACATGTATCTGTGTATGAATTCGCCAAACGTGCGCGGAACCGACATCGGCTAATGGTACGGAAGGGGTGGTGAAAATAAAGAGGGTTGCCGGGCGGAGGCTGTAATTAAAACAGGAATGTTAATTACTCTTTGCATTACCGAAAAGCCTGTTATTGCCAGTGGACGTGCCGCATGGTAGACTGGGTTGACTAAAATGCTGCAGGTGTAGAGGATATTTTGAACTCTTTCGTTATTCCGTTGTGCTCGTTAGTCAGATTTCTTCTCCGACTAATTAATAATAGAAAAGTATTTTGACATGGGAAAACTAATCGATTTTATCCACATTATCATTGCATAATAACAAAAGTAACAACTTGAAACAAATTTTCGAAAAGATATTGCTGATCGTAGTCGAAAATAACATGTGTATATATATATATATATATATATACATGGTTGTCCGGAAAGTTCGTGCCGATGTTGAAGGAAAATTGAAACGCAGAAAATTTTAATTTAATAAATGTATACTAAAATTTAAATTTTAATCGGCCCGAACTTTCCGGACAATCCAATATATAGTATTCACACAGAAATACTTAAACACTAAGACTCTGCTTTGATCGAATATAAGATTTCTCTTATTTAAGATTTATTCTCATCTATCCAAATTCGTATTATAATCGAAAATAATGAATTAAATTGATACTAATAGTATGCATGACACTTTGTGTGCATTTGCATAATTCATCGATTCGATCGAAAAACAGGAAACATCTTATTTGCGATAATAACCGGGCCCATCGCGTATCTATGTTGCTGTAGTAATCTATGTTCGAGTGAGATGATTGCGAAGCGATCTATAGTACCGTTGAAGACCCGAAAGAAGTTCCGAGGCAGAAACAATTTCTTCAGTCCGGCACGGACACGAGTGACGGTTCCTGGAACCGGTAGTAAACCCATGGTGCTCAAAATCCGAACGAGTCCCGTCGATATAATTTATGCCGAAGACATCACGCGTTCCTGCACTCGCGCAGAAATCATCCCGGGAGCAGAGCTCTCCGCTGGAGAACAACGGCACGCTGGGCCAGGGCCGCTGGAATACTTAGTTGTCGTTAAAAGGTTTCGCAGTTAAATACAAAGGAGCAGATGAGACAAGGCGGTTCCGTGGGTCAGGCAATGACTAAGGTCGAGGGGTCGTAAATACAGGTCCGAATTTCGAGAGACCGAGATGATTTATAGAAACTTAAATTCCCGGGGCCGTCTTTCTTTCTCTCCCTCTCGAACAGAGACTGTCTCATCGAATAACTCTCTATCTATACACACGTGCGTGCCAAAACTACCGGCGTGTCTATCTATCTTTTCTTCATCAGCGAAACGATATAGGAGAACTTGGAAGACGAGGAGAGGTGAGGTAGTTTCAGTCTCTTAGACGAGAACCGCACGTTCCTTCGTGGCAAGGGCCACGTTGTGCCCCACAGAATATTTAATTACAGCCTTTACAGTCGAGCGAGAAGAAAATAACGCGTCCAACCAACGCCGAATGGCTCCGCTCGAGAACGCTCGAGAACGCACTGCTCTGTGTTTACCTCGTACTTCTAATTGCTTCGGTTGGAGCGAGTCTGGCATTACGATAGAATGGAGATCGCGTATCTCTCTCTATGTCGATATAACGTGTATGTATGTGTTTGCGCGTTCAATACATGTAGTAGCCGTGGCCGAAACGAAACTCTCGAGCGATAATTATTGAGCCCTCCCGCTGTTGCTGCTGGTGAGTGTGATTCCTCTGCCGGCAAAGTTCCGGCGAAATCACCTTCTTCTGGTTTCTCGAAAGAGTTTGCGAGAAAGTGCAGCCGTTCAATAATAGTTCGTCGATAAGTCTCGAAGTAATTGCCAGGTTGAAGAACTTTTACGCTTTACGACAAGAGAGAGAGAGAGAGAGAGAGAGAGAGAGAGAGAGAGAGAGAGAGAGAGAGAGAGAGAGAGAGAGAGAG
>NW_012130080.1:491380-498436 GCF_000143395.1 Atta cephalotes | reverse complement strand
CTCTCTCTCTCTCTCTCTCTCTCTCTCTCTCTCTTTCTCTTCATTCTCTATTTTGCCACGATAATTACACATGTCTCCATGACATGCTTGAGCTGCGGAATATCATCGTTATCTTCATAATGCATATAAATGCTTTCTCGATCGGAAAAAAAGAAAAGAGTAAGAATATTGTTGACCACGATATCCACTCTTTGTTTCGCTCAAGTCAACGACGTCAAACGAACATCTCCACTGTTGCATCGTTAAAAATCGTCTGTCGTCGATGACGAACTGTCCATGAGGAGTGACCTGATGTAAGACGTCAATATCATTTCGACAGCGCAAAATATGTATTGTTTGTAAATATATATTATACTGGCACGCAAAAAGAGATGCGGAATTTAAATAAGCGATGACATTTCGCGATTATATAGTCAACCAAAACGATACCGAAAAAGATAGATCAATTAATTGTTGTTGACCCACGTTTTATATAGTATTACAATTTGTTGAGTATCTTTTGAAATAAGTAGCCCTATGAATTTCATCAATTTTCACAACATTATTTAAATTTTTTATACCCTTTAAAATGCAAGTTCCCTCTTTGTTTTTAACCATACGTTTACGATAAAATTATTGCTGTTCTGGCAGCATTTATTAAATATTTGGTAGATAGTTCTCAAAAAATAGGATGCTGAAGAACGGAAGGAAAAAAGGAGAAAAAGAAATAAAATATAATAAAAAGACCGACTCAAACGATCTATGAGAGCCCCAGTGTTATTTTAAGAATAATTTCATATGTCAGCACCATAATTTCTTCATTGCACATTAGTTTACCGATGATTAATTGTAGTCCGACTTACATGATAAAAATAATTTTCACCTCATTTAATCGTTTTTCATTTGATGTGGCATTTATTAGATACGTAATCGCATGCACGTACATATCTCCTGTATCGCTTTATGTGCGGTGTCATACGATTTTTTGCAAAACTTGGCATAAGTATCTCTTTCATGTAAATAAGGCGAAGATCATGACTTTGTGTTTGGTAGATAGTTCTCAAAACGTAGGAAATGGATGCTAAAGAACGGAAAGAAAAAAGAAAAAAAAGAGAAAAATAGAAACAATAATAAAAAGATCGACTCAAACGATCTGTGAGGGCTATCCGTAATATTATTTAAAATCTTCATTGCAATTCGCCATTCTTCTCTCAGAGATCTCTCTTTATCTTGACTCGGATTCATCCAGATTCCATCTGGTACTTTTTCGCACACATCTCCCCATCTTCGCCGTAATTCTTTCCGCGTCACTCTTCTCGTCCGTCCTCGACTCGGAGGCAGATGACCTAAGGGCAATGGTGCGTGCACGCGAAGGTCGGCACCTTTCAGCCACGTACCGATGCATTTAAGGATGAGCCTTTATCCGCGAGCGAGGTCCCGGTATAGCCGCGCTTCGCATCGTCTTGATCTCACGGATTTCCCACGGAGATGATGATTACACGTTAGTGTAATACACGAAAATCGTGCACATAGTTATTCTTCTTAGTTTTCGAAAGCCTGTACTCTATAGTTTCGACGATCCTTATTTCCTATTACTCGACACACCTCTTTTTATGGGGTTTCGCTCGAAAGAAATTTCGAATTAAAAACTTCAGATATCTTTTATAATAAAATTTTTGTTAAAATTACAAGAGTAAGATTCGGATATTTATTAGTAGCTTCAGCTATTAACGTTAAGATTGGAACAGACCATATCGACATCTTGCTGAAAGCTGATTAATTTTTTAATGGAATTTTTTTTCAGAATAAAAATCTAAATTATTAATGAATCTTAATTGTCCGAAAGAATACTTTTCAATAATGAATATTTTTAAGTATTTAAATATTTAAGAAAATATTAAACTTGGCTGGAGCTTTGTGGAAATTAATATATATTGATTATAAAAATATCTTCAGATATATTTTATTTTTATTAAATTGAGAAATAATTTTGAAAAAGATTACATCTCGATAGATTCTCAAAAGAACAAGGCTCGAATTGATAAATATTTCCGTAATCGACATGAAGGCGAACCTGCATGCGAATGACGCGACGCGCGACGGTCCAATGTTTCGCGGCATAAAGAAGGACAGAGCAATTAATTGCGTATCGTATCGGAAGCGAGAGCCTGGGGCGCGAAATTGGCGCGATAACTCCTCGCAAAATCGTCACGCTGGGAAATCTCTACGTGTCGGACGAGCGAATCGACGCGAACCGATGCGACGCGACGCGATGCGACGCAACGCAACGCAACGCGCACGCGGGTCACAGAACTCGGTTCTCTAGTGAGGTTTGGTTCTCCCGTCGCATTCGCGTCCACCATAATAATTCCCCCGTGATTTTTATTTGGTCCCGTTTCATTGCCCGGGATGGCCTATGGGCAGCCGGTACGGTCTGTTATTAGCGTCTGGTGCTCGGCGTTATTGCCGCACGGCTATACGCGCAGCTCTTGTTCTCCCTTTCTCCCTCCTTTTCCACCGTTATTCGCTCCTTGCTCGTCTTTCTCATTCCCCATCAACGGGAATGGTGGTGTACGGAGCCATGAGAAGAAGAGGGATTGGTTGGATGGGAATCCTTCCGCCGGGTTCGACGCCATACTAGGGCCTATATGCGGATACCTTTTGCCAAAAATATATGCAGCTGTTACTGACACGTTGGAAGATATTCTTTGCTATTTTTTTTTTTACATTTTTTTGCTTGATATTGATACAGATATTTTTTTATGAGTTTAATGAAAATTGTATGCATAAATAAACGAGACTTGAATTAATGTTATCACCGCAACATCTGATAATCAATTTTATACTGGAAATGATTGGACAGGCGGAAAGAACGTCAATGAAATATGACATGCATGTCGACGAGCGTTGCATCATGACTGTCTTACCTTTATCGCTCATCGTTACTCTGAATTCCACGAGTCCACGACGGCGCGACACGGCAGTATCGAAAAGAAGTCGTGTGGAATTGCGTCAAGAGCAAAGAGTGCAGGTTTGATAGCTACCGCGCGCGCCGTTAGAACGAAAGACATCGAGCTTGTTTTACGGCGCAGTTAAATACGATTTAGGTTTTAATTAAACCTAACTCGGACTAGCGAGCGCTATGGAGGCGGACCGCTCGATTCGAAACTTGCGGCGGCCCAACGATAAAATATACGATATATACGTATAGACATATATATCGGCCTTTTCCTCCCCGTCACCCTTTCCTGCCTATTTTTACCTTTCTTCTTTCCGTTCGATTAAAAAAATGCGTTGGCCGCGCGCTGGTAAACAGGCAGAGAATGCTCGTAAAGACGGTTTATTGCCGGTGAGACTGCGAGATTGCGAGAGGCGAGAGTCGAGAGTCGACCGGCCGCCCTGCGTGCGCCGCTAAGCGCTTCTATCGCTATCGTGTTCTCCTTAATGCGATCGTGTGCTACGCCGCTCGCCGTGCCGTGGCAAACGCGTGATTGATGCCGTGGTATTGAACGATCATCGGCCATAATTTTCGAACGGTCGACGAACGGGATCGCGCCGAGCCCGCCGGCACCGCTACATAAGACTTAAGAGTGAACTGATCGGTTGAAACCGCAAAGTACATTACGGAGTTTTAAGAATTTTATCGTGTTATTTTATTACTTATACTGCAGATTTTGTTTCACATGTTATTGTATTAAAATTTATAATATTAAAATTTATAATTGAAAATGAAATTCTCTTCTCGCCTTAAATCTGTTTTTTGAATTTAACTCAAATAACGATCAATATCGAATTATTTAGAGTGCTCGAAATGTGGTCGTAATGTAACTAGTGATTGAAAAATCGTAACCAGATAAAAGTTTTAGACAATTTCGGTCAAATTTTCAGTCAAAGCTAGTGGCTTTGATCAAGGAGGAGGGGATGAATTGGAACGGTCAGTGGGAAGCGCGAGGTGACCGCAGGCATAGAGAGCCGGGGTTTGGCGTAATGCGCGCGTATGACGTGTGCGGATAATTGCAGTAGTTGCAGCCACGACTGCACAGTCGTGGCAGCAGCGAGCGAGCGAGCGAGCGGTTGGGGTTGTGGTGGCAAAGGGTGTCACCGGTCGACCCTTCCTCCGCTACCTACCTACCTACCTACCTACCTATACCCGTCCTTCCCTTTTGCACCACTAATCAAATTCAAATGCATATACCTAGCAGCCAGTGCACACACTCGTGCCGTTGATGAAATTATGGTCGACTGCACTCTGCACTCTGCACTCTGCACTGGCACGACGCGACGTGCTGGTACTCCCGCGCGTCAACGACTTCGCCGAGTTATAGTCGCGCACGATCGTCGCCGGTCGCGTCGATCGGAAAAGATCGCCAACGTCGATGCGCGCCGCGCCATTATATATTCGGATAATGTGAGCATTAACGGCGATAATGGAATTTCTCAGTAACACCACATGAAACGTGTCCATCTGAGTTTCGATTTAAATTACTCTCAGATATGTATCTAACAGCAACTATAGTAACTATAGTAATTTTTCGGGAAAAATTTTACGATAATTTATTATACCTATCTATGTAACATATATTATGTTCATAAAGACATAATTTATTATATATAGAAAAAGATTAAGGAGCGATTAAAAGACAGACGCTGCTCACTAGCAGTTTTACGGAAACTGATTTTTGCACTTCTTTATGTAACGATTTGACAAAGTTTGGATAATACATATATGTAAATATCTATTTTCGAAGCGTAAAAGCGTAATCCGAATGGAAGGATTCTGATTGTGAGACGAAGCATCGATTACGTGCTCATTGAAGGATCTTTGAGGGAGGCAAGGCGGAGATAGATATATCTGTAGAAGGAGGGGAAGCGTATACACGATACCCTGTCCGTCCTGCATAGCCGTGTACGGTGCAGTGATGCACATAATGGGCGGGATGTGCACTTGCCGCGGGAGCCAATTATTCGATACGGCGGTCAGTAGATTCGCTATATATGCTGCCACTATCTCCCGCACGCTTCGCGCATACGCCTCTGGTCATGTCTTTCCTTTCTGTCTCGATTTTATTTTTTGTGCAATTTCCGATTTTCTTTATCTTTATACTATAAAACAGTGGAACGTAAACGTTTAATGGAGACAGAGGCATTTGCAAGACAATAGAATTGCGAAAAGTAATGAAAATAGTGTTTTACGATAAAATTTTATCAAGTGTTGTTATTATTGCGTTGTTATTATTATTATTATTATTATTATTATTATTATAACGAAAAACATAAATTTAAGAAATTATAATATTAATTACATAGAATTTTACGCTCGATTATATAATTAAAACGAGTAATATTTGTAAAAAAATTATAAATATGTTAATTTGGATCCATTAAATCATAAAAAGTCCGGATTGAGACTTGATCAAAAAAGTGAAGTGCTATTATAATACCAAATGATGGAGATTGAGAACGAATTCCCTTGCTATCCGCACTACGATGATGTTTTGACGGAGGAAACCGTTTTGCCACAGCAGAATACTTCAGAATTGTATTGAAATCCTAGTGAACAAATGTGTGGCTAAAAAAAAATTCGTCAATAAATTTACAAGTCAACCAGCCCGCTACATCTTGCCAACAGCCTTTCTATTTGTGCGCATTTACGTGAGATACACGGTATATAAAATATTGGTATACGCTTGCACGTATGTGTGCGTGTATCGAAATAAGAAATACATTAAAATGCAATCTTATGTATCTCATGATTAACCTCCGCATCCCTACAGTGTAGTTTCTTACGCGATTGAGGTATACGACGATAATCACCATTTTCGGTGAAGGCGATGCCAATTTTTATTCTGACATGCGCTGAGAAAACTGTATGCTCTAGCTTTGCAATGTGTTCTAATTAATACGTAATTTTAGAAAAATCTTATTAGGCAAATTCTCATTTATTTTTATTCATTACATAGAATAAAATTTAGAATACCTATAATTACTTATATACTTTTATATGAAATTTTATTATTTACAAGATAAAGTAATAATATGGCAGTGGCAATAATAATACATTAAAATAAGTAAATGAAGACACATGGTCTGCCAATGTCTCAAATAGTAAGGGGGAAGAACGTTTTACGAGTCACGTTCAACTACTTAACGTAACGATCTCGACCTGTCCCAGGCGATCTGTTCCCATCGTTTTACAAGCGCTTCGTGTTATCGTGGAAAAAGTAACGGAGGATCGGCTATAGCCGATCCGACGCACCCTACAGGATACCCACGATATCCCGCGGGATATCGCGGCCGATCGTTTCCTAAGAGCTGCGTATGCAACTTTAATGAAGCTCTCCCGATTCTCGATGCGGTTGCTCTCTGCTAGGCTTTCACGTGTACGAGTGTATACTTATATGCGCGTGCGTACATGCCTATCCATGAGGTATTTTCAATCATTGTAAAACTATGACAGACACATTGGATCGTAAACCGATCGGGAAAACGATATAGAATTCGTTTGCATATTATATGTATATATTCGCGTGGATACACACATGCATAATGCAGGTTGTACGAGGGAGTAGTGGGAGTTACGCGCACGAGATTGTAATGGAGTCGATGTGTTATCTGGAAATGGTTTTAGAAGGGCGACACATCCCTCGGTGTAATATAAAATCGTCGTAGCACTAGGATCCATGGCAGGAAACGCAAAAGATCTCGCGGCATATGCGAAATCCTGAAATATAATCTCTCCGTTGTATATCTTTTCTCGTGGCTCCCTTTCTCAATCCCCGTGGCCAACAATCGGTCCTCACGGGCACGTAAAACTCCTTGAGACGGTCGTACGATCCCCACGAAATTGGTTTTATACGAGATGACGGTGGATCGCCTACGTTCTCGCAAAATGCTTCACGCGTTACTTGTGTGAATAGTCATTTGCTATGTATAAAAATCAAGAGAAAGTATTATATCAGATAACTATCATCTACATCAAATAAAACATTTTCTACTTGGGCATGTATAATTTATATATTTTGTATATAATTACGTTGATGATCATTACATCTATTTATAATTTCTCTCTCTCTCTCT
>NW_012130080.1:479902-488917 GCF_000143395.1 Atta cephalotes | reverse complement strand
TATATATATATATATATATATATATATATATACANANAGAGAGAGAGAGAGAGAGAGAGAGAGAGAGAGAGAGGAGGGGATGCAATAATTTTACATTTCGCATTAATGTCAAATTAAATCTAGAAAATGATAATTAGCTACCATTGCGTCAAATCAGGAAATAGCTTTACTGCCACATATCATCTATCATTAATATTCGAATACTTTGCGATTACATTTTGCGTACTCTATCGCATGACTCACCGCATAACTCATAATAACACGTCAAAAGTTCTTTTTATCGCGCGATATTCGTGCGAGATGTTTCGGAATTAATCATTCAACCTCGCGCGATAGATCGTGCGTCGCAACCGACGGGCAACGCGAAACGAGTCGGGCTTGTATCGGAATTGCGAAACTATTTGCCCCATATCGGCCAGCGCGCGCGCAAACGTAATTTATCTCGTCTTACATCTCTCTTTCTTCCTCTTTTCGTTGTACGTTGACGTTACGAAAGGCTGCACTGTTCCTCGGGGTACATGAGATTATACCGGATGTACCTGCCTTGCCAGGAGAAAACGCGCGTTGTCCTCGCAGAAATTAGCATACCGGTTTATTAATTACGGCATGAACCTCCTTCTTCTGGGTGCTTGCCTCTTCTTTTCCTTTGTACGCGAGCCGCGAGTCAGGCATACATATAAGATTCGTTCTCGATTCCTAACATGACTCGGTGCTGCTGCTGCTGCTGTTGCTGCTGCTGCTATAAGGAAGATCCTCGCTCCTTTTTCTCTCTCTTTTCTTGCGCGCATAAATCTCTCTTCGCCCTTCGCGCGACGGCTTTTTTCAGCACGCCGACTATGCACGCGCGCGTGCACGCAGCTGGGTTGTTATCGAGCAAGAGTTTCGTCGCGCGTCATTATGTTCAACGAGGGGAAAGTAACAGGAAACGTATCCTTGTCGTGCATTCGATGCGGACGAAAGAACATGAAGAAGTAGGATCGAGATCCACACAATTCGTTAAATCAGTTTTTGCATTGATGATCAAAATTGTCTTGGCGATTTATCTTAATTCGTAACATGGAATTTGTTTCTTATGTAAAACAATATCATTCTTGATGTAATGTATAACATCTCAAAGTATTATCATACGGTCTTACAATTAAGATGCTCATCTCAATATTCAAAGTCAATTTTTGAATAATTTCTTTCTCTTTCTGTTCCAGGTAAGTATAATATAATTTCCGATTGAATAGCCTATGGAGGGTTGGGGTCAAATTTCACGTTTCTCGGAAACGTAAGTATATGTAGGTATATCTATAGAAGCGCGTAAACGTTGTCGTTCGGTCCGAAGACTAGAGTGAATCGCCGATGCGAAAAATAATCGGGACGCCCTCACAAATCCCAGTTCGATCTCTCGTGCAAGGATTGCTGTGCTGCATCGTTTTCTTCCTCTTCAATTCAGAGTCCATTCTCTTTCTCTCTTTCTCCATCTCGTGCCGTGAATCTCCCTATATCCGAATGCAATCTAGAACGCATTTTGCGGGCGTCCTGCAGGACGTATACATCTCCCGGCATATTATGGAATAGAATGGAAGGAAAACGGGATGTAGAAACCGGGTGGAAAGAGTAGGCCTCGGAGGCCCATAACCCCATCAGAGCTTGTCCCAGGGGCGGCATAACCCGCAACCATCCTCTTTTCCACCCTCTCCGTTCGGCCACTGACTCGTAACCTCTCGATGGTGGTCCTGCGGTCTCGACCAACAGCTCAGGCGTCTTCCTCCGGTTCTACTTTTTCTTTAGCTTCTTCTTCTCGTCCCACAAAAATCCACGATATCCTCCTCTTCGCGGGGATTGAAAAGAGGCTGTAGTTACCCACCAGAGACCAGCGGAACAAGGAAGCGAATGAAATAAATCCTCGTCTCTTTCGACTGAATTCGACCCATGTTATATTAATTCACCGTTCGTTCTGTCGTGTATTAGAAAATATATCTTTTTCGCGAGAGCTGCTTTTTCGCAAATAATATGGTATAAACATTATCTTGAACACACACACACACACACACACACACACGCGCGCGCGCGCGCGCGCGTGTACATGACGCACGTACATTGTTGTTTCGGTAACTGCAATGCCGTAGTCTAGATTTTTAAAAAGCTTTTACTGCGCGCAAATAAAGGTCTCGCCGGTGGAAAGCAATGAGGTAACGCTATCGATATCACTAGGGTCCGGACATCTCTTGAAATATTCACAAGCAACCAAGTGAAACAAAGACGGTCCACCACCATGAGATAAAGACACGGAGACCGCCGTTAACTCACTTACCCTCCTTCTTTCCATTCATTTTTTCTCTTCTTACGACCTTCACAGCTTCTCGGTAAAACGAAAGGCGTATAGATGGCCACCTCGAGGCCGCCAAACCCCGATAATGGAAGCCGCTAATAAATTCACCCGTTAATATAAAATAATCGTTAAATGCACTTAGGACATACTTACGGCGCCGCTAGCAACAGAGAGTGCTTTTTTTTATTGAAACCACTTCGTCCATCCACAAACCTCAGATATGCCTGCTGATGTGTCAATTTCATGGTGAAAAGAGAATCATTTTTATTATTCGAAATATTATTGAAAATATTATAATATTTGAGGCGTTGACAATATATAAACCAAATCTTTTAATTTCAAATAAAATTTTATTCTTTTTTTTTACGCGCGTTTCAAAGAATCAAACGTTTTCATTGAACTTTCGATGTTTTAAAATTAGAACCTGATTGAATTTGATAATTTACTGAGTTAGGAATATTAAATTATGGTTTTTTGATTCCTCGGTTAATGAATAAGTACTTGACGTCACAGAAGAGAATACGCCTCGATGTTTCCTGTACGTATTGACTGACGTTATCCTCAATATGATACATACTGTTCCAACGTTATCCTGACGCACTGTTCCGGCTTCCGTGTAATCCTACGGAATACGGAATACTACGGCAACCGGAAAATATGAATATCGTTCACGTCGGAGACGTGATGTCGTATGTGAGAGATACAAGTTTACAGCATTATCATAGAAAGTGAAATTTTGTTTTTTACAATATAATTAAGGAGCATAAATTTTTGATATTAATTATCGATATATCGATAAATCGATATTAATTACATGCAGTGTAATTAAATATGAAAGAAGATGATGATATTTATATTTCCTAAATAAAAATCATTTCATAAATGATGAAATAATTTTTATTTGTAAGAATCAATGCTTAAAAATCAGATTTATGCCTTTAACGTATATCAACAGAGAAAAAAATATTCTATTTTAATTTTTTGCAATAATTTCATATTAAATTTTTACATATTCGAAGATACTAACATTTTTCGCAGGACATGCATGAGACAGGCAAACTCCGAGACGAAGTATTACCTCTTCATCAAACTTAATCTTTCTAGTGCTTCGAATCGACGATACTACGAATACCAACAGCATAATTCAGGAATATTCGTAACTTTATCCCTTTCATATGTTTCCCTCATCGTCGAGAAACTCTACGGGGTAATTTCCGGATGACAATGATATATACAGGATGACGTTACCGAAGAAAGTTTACGTGCGAACAAAGTCCGTGAGAAAAACATGCGCCGTGTAATTATTACGTGGCGTAAACAAAACGAATGGCGGCGAGCGCGTAATGGAGAAGCATTTTCCGCCTAAGCGCAGTTTTATTAAGTCGCTAGGGCACGAACGAGACAGGGAAAATAAGATTATAAGTTGCTCGACGTATTATGATCGACGACAAAAAACGTCCTTGTATTACTTTGCATTCGCATTTACATATTTATTTACGCTATTACAGATTGTAAAGAAAAAAAAAGGCGAAATTTGCCTATGTTTCTGTAATTACGCGCATCAAGATGTTTTTGCACACAACTGTATTGTAATCAATACAGGGACAAACGACGCGATGATAATATGAGAGTTCATAGTACCGCAGAGAGAAATCGAGAAAGATGAGGTCAAAGAAGTATGAAAAAGAAAGGAAAGTACGAAGAGAAAAGAGATAGAGAGAGAGAGGGGGGGGAGGGAGGAGGGAGGAAGGATGAAGGAAGAAAATCACAGAGAAATCGAGACAACGAGAAAAGAGGGAAGCAGAGACAGAGAGGATCTCGATTCGCGCCTCATTGCCGTCTAAGCGAGAGCCATATCTCTTTGTGGAAACACGAACCTATGCATCTCCCGCCTTCACCCTGTTCATCTTCCGCAATCTCTTGGAAGGGCCCTTCTAACGAACTCGACGTCCACTTAGGGGCCCTGAAAGGATGCCCGTAACGAGCCGCGCGTACCTCACCCCCGCGAAATTCGAACTCAGCCACTCACGCCCGCAGGCCACTACTCGCCGACGACTTCGGTGACGATGAGTGTGTACTCCTACGCACGTAGATTCTCATGTACACACAGAATATTGTGATATATATTATTATGCACCGGGATGTGACCTAATATTTTAATAAAATGTGCATGGCCACCATCCGTAACTAACTGAGTAATCCGTAGCAAGAGAGAAATTTCTGGGATGAGAGAATTGGTTGCAGGAGGCCGACAAAAGCTGTGCAAAACCACGCGCGAAGAAGAAAGGAACTCTCCGCGGGCACCGCCACATCGTGATATACGGGCAATCAGCCGCATTAATGCATCGCGTGTGTTGCACGCTTCTATAAAGTATATTTATAATACTTCATACACATAGTATATCTCCAAGTATCGTTATGCGGGATGCCCCGCATTGAGATAGGCATGGGTAAAAAGGATGTGGGATGTGAGTAAGCGTGAGAGGAAGGAAATTCGGAAAACTGATCGATCACACTATGATGCATCGATAAAATGTCCCTTAATTACTACAAGATTTCATCAATTGAGATTCGTTTATTTGTCACATAATGTCTCGTGGTTATTCCGATTGAATATTATACGTTATCTCGCATTGCGTTTATACTCGGTTAAAAATATAAAAAAATCTGTTACATTGTTACCATGTACACACACACACACACACACACACTAGCACAATCTTGTAACGCATATTTACGAACCGCTTATTCGCTTTATGAATCACAAGCGTGAAAAAAAATCACGACTTTGAATTTATCGCGTACAACATGGCTGTACAAAGAGCACTTGTAACGATTAAAAATCAGTATTATTTATTGTGAAGCATTATTTATCGTATTACGTCCTTGTTTTTTACGAATATGCACTTTCCGCGTTATCCATACGCAGATGATTTTCAAGTGCAGATGAGTTTCCTATAAAATAATAGAAATTAATCACAATATTATGATTTGGAAATATCTCTAAAGATATGTATACAGAGTGATAAAAGAGTGATATGTTGCAGCGCAAAATAAATTATCATGTTATAATAATTAACAAATAGGATGATGGGATTCCGTAAAGAAGCTAATTACATATAGAGAACACAGCGCTCATACAGTTAATTAATTACATCGATAGTTAATAACTAAAATATCATACAACGAGTCAAAAATGTTTCTCCAAATAGGTATATGATCGTAAGAAATGGATATTCTGAAAAAATGGAAAAGATTGGGAGATTGATGTATGTCGCGTCATAATCAATGCGATCATAATGTTATGCCACGGTGCCTATCGTTATGGGTAGCGCTAATCAGAGCGAATCGTATCATATCGCATTCCCGTGTTTCGTGGTTCGTAACGCTGCGGCAAAGGGATAACACAGATGGGGATGGTGATGACGATGAGTGAAGGCAATGTATTCGCGATATATACAGTCGAGCCATTATTATTCATATATTCCGTATCACGTTTGTTCATACAAACCTATAGCGCGTGCCCACAGGCCATATAGCTTGACATGCATCCCCGTAAATAGTCGCAGGTAACCATTTCCGTTTCTAGTGAGGTCGGCGTATTTGTGCACGCAACTCCCCCCCCCCCCCAGGTGTTCATCACATGGTAAAGCGCGTTCTTTAGCAAATATATTTGGTTTACTGAATATAGTATACGCTATGAATATAGTATACGATTGTTTATATCACAGAATACTCCAAAATGAGAAATTATATATTACAAATTATTTATTGACGCGATGTAATTAATTATTTTGAAAAATATCTTTAACTTTTTACATACTAAAATTATTATAATGTATTAACTTATCCATAACTTATTTACTCACAAGAAATTAAACAATGAAAAACCATTGTATAATTTTTTATGTGTAAATAAATTGTGGATACGTTAATAATTTATGATAATATTGAAGATATTTTGTTTTAATAATTAATTTTATCATACAAAATAAGTGCGCGTTTATTATGTTTTTGCCCAGTATTTATATACTCATATACATAATTGCAAATTTTGAAATGTACTTAACGTTGCAATCATCATAATGATGAGTATTTATTCTTTCCCTGTTGTTCGCTGACTGTTGCTACGAGAAGTTGTGGTGCTCCAAGTAAAGGTAAAGGTATATCCGCTTGATGCAATTTCGTTGCATAGGGTCGAATGTATAGCATTCACAAGAAGACCATGCCCAGCGGTAATTGTTGTAAAGACTGACCAGTGATCGCTCGCACGACCTCTCGTTCTTTGCCTTCTCTGCCCTTTCTGGTTCACCTCCATCCAGCATTTGTCTCTCCTTTTTTTCTGTATTCGTTGCCTTTATCTTGCATTTGATTACCAGCAACGAATTTACCAATTACAGTCTGAGATCTAATCAATCCCAAAGAACGATCTTTCGCTCAATATTGCACGCGTTATTGCAGGGATAAGCACGCATTGATCGTATCTTTTTTATCAATTATCGATTATATAAAATTACATCGCGTAAATATAAATATATGTCTTTGTAATGACATCGTTTGGATAGAAATATGTAGGTGTGACTCATTTCGGCAACGAGGTAGAGGAAAATAAACATGAATGCCATTAACCAACACCTGCTTCCTATATAATTCTTTATCCAGGTGCTTCTCTATAAATCGAGAAGATGCGGCAACTGTGTATCTTAGATCACGGAGGTTCACGCTGCTCGTGTCTCCGTGGGCTTTCAACACAACTGAATTACTGCGCTTAGTAACACACGGAGTGACCTACATACGCTTCGCGGTGCAGATATATATGTATCTGTTTTCTATGCTTCTCTCGATCTATCACACAAATATATTACAAGAGACTTTATATTTAGTTTATGATATTTCTATATTGTAAGAGATATATTCATTCAAGAGAATGATGTTAAAGATTTTACTTTTATCTCTTTATAATCAAATATGCGATAAAGATTATTCCGAAAGAAAAGTTAATACTTAACATTTCTTATAAAAGATTATTCCGCCAATATTGCTTTTTATATTGTAACATTATTTATTTCAATGTTCGTATGCCATATTTTTAATTTTACAGTCAAAAGTGAAGGTAGATCGGAGCATTCTCTCTTTTGCTTCGCAGAAATCGTAGACCACCAGCCATGAGATGCTAATCTATTGTGAGACACGATGCTCCGGACATTACGAGCCGCGACACCTTCGTGGTTTCCTTGTCTGGCGAGATTCTCACGCGTGCGAGCGTCTCCTAAGTCTTAAGTTACGCGTCTTGACTCTGACCTTCATCAACTCGCCTGCCGGTTTATTCTATTGCGACAATGCGACGCGGTGAAATAGTTATATTGCGTACGTATAGGCACATAAAATATGCGCGTGTCATGTAAATTTCTGTGTAGGAGTCTTTGTTGGTCAAAAGATATGCATTACATTGTATACCATCCTTCTGGTCTCGCAAGCAGATAAATAATGATAACTCTACACGATTCTGTTTACCGCAGTTGTGTCCGTTTTGTTAATGTAATCAACTATATTGGTAAACCGTTTCATTCTTTATAATAAATATATTTCGACCATATGTGTTCTGCAAAATCAAGATTAAAAGTTTCCACTTTTTCTCAGACATTTTTCCAAGTATTTGTGCAAAGATGAGAAAACGACAAAATATTGTATTCTTTTATCTATTCATTTTTAAAATCATGTTTTAGTTCTCGAATCAATGAGTTTTCAAAAACTACCAAAACTAGAGTAAAAGTAATATGATTCAAATAATGCCACATATCTCTTAATGATTTTGAAATAGCCACTTTTCATTATACACTCATTATCTCTGCCACCTATTAATTTACCATTTGCGACACGCTGCATCATTTGTTCGAACGTATGCTGCAGCTCGATTGGTTCGGAAACTTTGAAATTTTTAATTTAGCTCATTCGTTACATCGTTTCCCCTGCGGCTTTAATTAACCCACTTTATATCGCTCGTATCGAAATTACATACATGTTCGTGCATTATGCACCTGATGGTCCTTGAAAGCGTCTATAATCGGTAGTTTATTGCTGCAATGCGGTAAACCACTGGTGAGAATTCGAAATGGATGGATATATTACGCTTAACATTGATAACTGTTTGTCAATAATCGTAATCGATGTAATAAAAATTAAACATCTGCGTACATTTAACCATGCAGCATTTCTCGCTTTAGCTACAAAATGACATTACTCGCAAGACATTGATGTGTTCAATCGTGAAAATGCAGCATTACTCTCGACAGCAGTAAAATCGCCGACGATTACGCGGAACTTATTATCCGGCCGTGACTTGAACTGGCCGCATTTTCCATTATCGCCCTTTTATTCGGTGCAGCGCGTTTTGCTCGTTCCATTTACTTTTTGCTTGGTCAATGACGTCCATTTCTATTTTGTAGCACAACAGGGGCCGCGCTCATATATATTACCTACTGCTTTTTTCTTAAATCCTTTGTAAGAGCGGATGCCGCGAATTCTTACACATACACACACACACACAAATATATATATATATATATATATATATATATATATATATATATATATATATAGTAGTCTTCGTTCGTTTACCGTTACGTTACGTTACGTTACGTACGTAGTAGTAGTAGTAGTACGTACTACTACTACTACTACCTACCGACGTACGT
>NW_012130080.1:473516-479882 GCF_000143395.1 Atta cephalotes | reverse complement strand
TAAACTTTACCGTTTACGTTAAGTAGGACGGAGTCGCCGCGTACTACTTACTACTACACTACACACACACACAATAATATATATATATATATATATATATATATATATATATATATGTATATATGAGATCGCTTCTTTCCGAGTTAACGTTTCGTCTAGAGTAAGTCAGTAGTCGATACACATAACTTCACCACGCGGTGTATTCACGAACAAAGAGTTGCAACACGATAATAATTAACTCATCGTGCTCAACTGTCCCTGTGTCCTTTATTAAGTTCGTAAAAGCGTACCTATGCCCGCAATGGGTGTACTTAGAGAAAGACTTCAAAGCGTGATCCTCCTTCATCACCTCATTCGTCGTTGCAAAAACGCGTAGGAACAATCTCAGCCTCGACGCGGCGAACTCTAAGAGAGCAGATGAGTACATAAACAACACTCTCGAGTGGCATGGCGGGACGCGCTAATGACCAGGATATTAAATAACGATAATGACGCCGTCAACGAGTCTCCTTTTTGCCTTCTGAATCGCCCACGATGACGACGACGATGCCCTCCACATCGGAAGGCACGGCCCGGGGAACTGACACTCGACAGCGCCGGACGGACGAATCACACGTTGTTTTCGCGACGAAATTTCACCAACTTAATTGACCGCAGCGAATGGTCGGTTTAACTCGCGAAATAATCGACTTCCTTTTCCGTACGTACGTTTACGACTTCTTCCCTTATTGTATCCTTTGTTTTTCGCTGGATGACGCTCTCGCGATCGATCATGGGCGAACACAACACGAAAATCTACATTGTGAAGTTTATAATTTACATATACCATCAGGCATACGAAATAAGGGAAACGATCTGCAAGTTCCGTACGTTATTTTGTGTTACGAAATAAAGACAAACGCTGCAATAGAATTTCTCACAATGCTGCAATATGAGAAAGCAATGTCTTAACAGATTTTAATTCATTTTGAAATCAAGCAACTATAATTTTAATCTTTCGTTACATTAAATTTAGAAATTCGATTCTATCAATTTAATTCTATGTTTGTTATGTGAAAATTTGCTCGTAAATACTATGCATACTACTACTGATAAATGTTACTTTGTAAATTTGTCTTAATTTCACAAGTGTCTTTTTCTTTATGCTATCACAAATGTATTAAAATATCAATAGTATGATTGAGAGAGAGAAATGCTCTACCAATAAGTTGTGATGTCTTAAAACAATTAGTTGTAACATTTTACAAATAGTATACTATATATACTATATATACTATATATACTAATTATTCTTGAAAAATAATATTTACATCATCAATCAATTATTACAAAAGCCATTAATTTAACTCATCGAGTAAATATTTATGTACTCTAAGTAAATGAGTACTAACTCAAAGAAATATGGATTAGTAAACTTTTTTAGTATAAGAATAATACTAATTCATGAAGAATAATCCGAATATCTGATTTATTATTGTATTCGGTTTATTGTATTCGATTTATTCGATTTAAATTTATAAAATACTTTATTAATATTTATTTAAAGCTTAGATTTTGTAAAAACAATATTATATAATTCGCGTAATAAGTATACAATTTAATATAGTTTTAAAAAATTATTAAATAATTTTCTGCAACTTAAAATTTTTATAACTGTATACACACTCACACATATATATATATATATTTCAAGATAATTGGTATTGATCAATTCTATATTAAAATATTATATTTAAATGTTTAACCACGATTCATATATATATTTCCAATATATATTTCCAATATATTCATGCGATATGACGATATATTTGATGTGGCATATAAATCGTGGTATATATTTCATTACTTATACCGACTAGCGACCAACGCAATAACCATTTGAAATATGTTCCTCGTACTGGAAAATCTGCTTGATTGAGTAAAGTTAATTTATTCTGTGCAAAAAAAAATATTTGGCGCGTTAACGATAAAAGGGCGTGGACGTGGCTTGGTTGTTCGCTGGGAATAGGTTTCATCGGACTGATCGACCGGGCGTGGGAATGCCGATAAACGCATTATTACGGCGATGAAAATCACCGGCGCAACGGGCTGTTTGTATCATGCCGGTGCGCCGCCGGTGCAATGCGGCCGTGGGGCCGGTTCGTAAAATCCAATGAGCTGTCATTTTTATGCCGCGTGCGATGCGCACCGCCGGAAACGTTTGACGTTTGCATGTAAAATCGGCCGGGCCATCAAACGTATAGATAAACACGCACGCTCTATCAATGGGAAATTTTGTAATTCCAGATTGTTACCGCTAGAAAGTTGATTACTTTTATTATCGATATCTCTATTTCAACATATCTCTATTTTTAATTTGTTTAAAAATAAATTATGCGATGAATTATATATGATATAATCAATCGATATCAACGTACTTATATGTATATTACAAAAATATTTGTGAATAAGGGTAAAACGATAATAGAAAATTTTGTAAAATTATTTTTCTTTTTATCCATGTGTTCTCAGATATGATATTATCGAAATTTCAATCTCGGTCACAGCTGTTGTTCAGATTTGCGGTTTTAATGACTTCGCACGGACGATAGTCTATGAAAATCTCGAGGCGGCGCCTGAAGCACTGACAATCACCTGTCCAAGCAGACTCGCGTTGCATCCACCACCGGCCACGCTACACAGTATACGATGCACAGGTGCAACGCTACAGCTTACGCGTTCAGCCTGATGGATCAATTGTCCGGGCCGAAGCATAAAATGCGTACGATTCCGTCCATCGCGATTCGACCTGACTATGGAAGATGTCATTCGTCATGGCTGAAAGCGATGTGTCGCTCGTACATTGGCAATCGCCAATTCTTGAGATTATCGATGAGACGATGCAGTTAAAAATTGTAACGAATTCAATTTGAAAAAGTGCTTAAAAAATTAATTGGCTATGCACAATGCGATGTACTAATTAAAGAAATATCTCTTTATTATAATTAAGACATTTTTAAGGAATACATATGTCTTGTTAGTTTCTAAAAAATTTAATCGCATCAGTTTTATTATGGAGAAATTTTTTATTATGATCGTAAATTGTCACGCTTGTGATAATTATAATCGCATTTATCGAGTATCGTGCGAATTGTCGATGAGTCAACAAAAAAATACTCGCCACTCGAGAGGGCGGCGAAAAAGTTTATTATCGATATTATGCCATAATGGGTACACGCGTTCCTGTTGTTGCTGGCTATCGCGCTTTTAGTGCTTTCATTCTGTTACGACATGGAAAAGCATTGGGCATGTTTTTCCTTATTTTTTCTTTCTCTGTCTCTCTCTTTTTTTTTTTGAAAAAAATTCCGTGTTGCGCAAATATCGCGTCAGTCGCCAACGTATCGCGGAAAAAAGTTGTGCACATTCGGAAATGGACGCCTGGCGAAATGCGCAGCGACGAAATACGTCGGACTTACCTGTGATGGCAAAATACCTCCGAATGTCCAACGGGCGTTGTGTCTACGTGTATGAAAAACAAAAAAAAGGTTTTAAAAATACATAGATTTTATTTATAGCCTAGGGGATACTCGTTTGTTGATATTTATTGCCGTACACCGGTAAGCTTTAAAAATGCATTTTGATATGTACGCGAAACAGAGAAAGAGAGAGGGGAATTTGTTCCTATTTGTTTGAAAGCGTTATGCACCTGTCAATGGGTCGGCTGCCATACGTATGTTCGCCCGGAACGAGCGGTCAACACTTTTCTCCGCGTGCATCACGATCTGTTCCATCCGATCGCGTCAATCACTCAAACTCTTCGACGCGCGGGTTATCGATGCACCACCGCCACCATCACCGCCGCCACCAGCACCACCATCTCACCACCGCCGTCGACACCGCTGCTACCCCCGCCGCACTGCAATCGGCCATTCGTCCGTGCAGCAACCTCCGTCAATTCGTCCGCACCTCTCTGACTGACGTCCTCATTATGAATATTGTATTTTATGATTGCGAATGTCGACCGCGCAATGCAATGCTTTATGCTCGACGGGAAAAGTGATTTACCCTCATCGGACATAAAGAAAATATTGTTAAATCAATGCGTGCTCCGAGCAGCTGTTTATAACATTTTTGGACGTGATTCTCGATATCGACAAATATCTTTGACATACCGCTATAAAATCAACCAATATCGATCACGCGTCCGAAGGATTATTCTACGGGTAATTCCGTCACGTGTGAATATTTATGTTCACTATCATTTTATCGAATAATTTGATGCGCAGAATTATACTCATATCGAATGCCATCTTTTACGATGTGTCATACAAGGAGAAATATGGGACTATCGTTTTGATCGCGTTTACGATAGATTGTGTTACATTGTACATATTTTTATAGGGACTTATGACGCTATCTTCCATTTTATATTATCTATTTTGTATTATTGATTTCGATCATTGAAGACATGCGTTTTGCATAATTCCGTTTGTTTTCCATTTGTATATTTGTTAAATTACATTCATTTCTCACGTCACGAATATTAATTAAAGATATGTATATATATATATATATATATACATATATATATATGATAATAAGAGTTTAATAAGAGACTAAATTATTTCGTATATAAAGCATATTCTCTATTCTATAACTGTTTACTAATGAAAGCAAAATTATTTAATAAGATTAGCTGAAAATGAATTTAATATCGTCAAGATATATTTCTTCTACAAAAATGTAACGAAAGGATACAATGTATGACTTGCAAAATGAACGAAGTATTTAAATTTTTATTAGTGCGACATTCCAATGATACGACTGATAACATGTTAGTTTACTTTTGCCTTATCGAACGTAGCTGCTTATATTCTCGATACGGATGTTGTGTGCTTATTCATGAAACGAGCAGCGATAACACAGTTATCCCCCGCTTTTCTTTATCGTTGAGGTAATAACGACGTTATTATTTCGCTTTCAATAATTTCGACTGGTGTCTCAGCTAGTTACATTTACATCACCGTGTAGATGTCTTCTCAAGTACATTTCGTTTTTACATTATAGTTAATGTATTTGACATGATGCATACAATACTAATTTACGATCAAATCAATGAAATTTATTAGAGGTCCAACCAATAAAGATTAAATTTATTCGAGTAAAATCAGTGTTGCAATGTACAATTTTTAATTAATATATTAAATATAGAAAACTTTTTCAAAAAACATAAATACCTCAAATAACTTTACTTTTTATGAATAAAAGATCGAAGCATATGATAACTGTAGCTAAATAGTAATTCATTAGAAACGTGTGGTGCTAGGATATATATTGCAATGAGCGGAAGAAAAATGCGAAAAAAGGCATCGGAAGGAAGAATGCCGTCGAGATTTTCTTGTAACCCATATAGCCCATTTTAGGCTCACATATATGATGCTATTCGTGCGAAAGCAGGGAACTAAACGAAGCTTTCTCCCATCACTACCCACATGTGTACAAGGCGCGAAACTTGTAGGTAAGAGGGAGAGGCAAAGGGAGAAGAGGACGAGAACGGGGAACGCGTGCGGGACGGGAACGCGTGTACGAGGTTACAAGACGAAATAAATACAATATTATGCAAACGGGCGAGGCTGATCGTGCGTGGCAAAGCCTCGGGAATCTCGGGAATCCCGAATAAATTGACACTAAACGCGGAAGGGTCGCCTCTTCCACCTACGAGCGTGAGTAGCAGAGCACCTACGTTCCTAGATGGGTAAGAACGACGAGATGCGACGAGGAGAAATATATATCGATGCCCTCGCAACATGCCGTACCCCAATATCACCTAACAGCTATTTCGCTTATACGCCTCTGCGCGCCGGCGAAGGGTAAGGAAGGAAGACGATCTGGAAACGTGTTCTTCGGATGGAGCTATGTCCCGTTCAAATGACAGAGGGGCGATTCTGCGACAATTCACATATTTACTACGTTACTTTTTTAACAAAAGAAGCATGCAACTTTGTGAAATATTAAGAAAATGTAAATAAATAATGGAATATGAGTGTTGCCAACATTTACTGATAATTTTATTTTTGACCAAACTACGTTTATAAGCAGCATAATTTACCATCTTCGAACAATGCTTGCATTAATAACACGTTTTCAACCGTTCCAAAAGGTTCTTTCCAATTCTTTATGATTCTAATTCTTGCTTCGCGTTTTTTCTTCAAAAGTGCAAACCATTCCAGATAGTAAACTTTGAAAGAAAATGATCTTCCATGCGAGGCGTATCCTTGTTACCGATATCGGTAACGATGAGGTTGACCATTTGCGTCTCGACCGGACCGACGCGGCGTATATATGTATATATATATATATATATATATATATATATATATATATATA
>NW_012130080.1:469589-472562 GCF_000143395.1 Atta cephalotes | reverse complement strand
ATGCTTTCTGCTCTCGCCTTAGGCTTTTATCATAAAGTTCTGTTTTTGTAATTAGAGATATTGAAATATGGCAGAATGTAAAAAATATACAAGTTGTGTTATGAGTTTCATAAAGATTTTCGCCAAAAGTCAACCATATTATTGAAGTTAAAAACTATGCAACTATCTCATATGTGAGATTAGGCCAAGATTACAAGCAACCGTTTCATTAGTACTGTTCAATCAGTTGAGTTCATGGGGTCGCGAGTAGCATACGACGCTTGCAGCAGACGAAAGCGAGGCCTAATCAATGAAATTGAGAGACAAAAAAAAGTTGGGTCAATGATCGTCGGACCTGCGAACGATTGAACTTTCCTATGAAGGAAAGATCCGCCTTCTCTAACGCCGCGTTACCTCGAAGGACACAATGACGGGGGTGTGTCCACGTACTGCGACAAGGAGGTGATCAACGAGTCTGCAACCCCTCAGCTCTACGTCTGGTGCCCTTGACGCGTGTTCCTTGTGATCCGTTGGATCACGCAGTTTGATCGTGCGTCCAACTCAACGCACGTTTACGTATGTGCCCTCGGCGTTAGTTGTGTGTATGCGTTCGCGTAGACCCTACGGTAGACAGGGTCGCGTGATAATGACAGGTTTGGGCGTCGCACGGTGATTGAGGTGGCCGTGTCACAGAGACTCGGCTCGACCACGCCCCGCAGGTCGCCGTACCAATTCGCTCGTCAGCATCGATTTCCAGAGAACGACCAGCGGAATCGTCCATGGATTCCCGAGAGCTTCGTATTCGGGTAAGCTACCTTCGGGGCTGTCCTTGAGCCTTGTATCGGTGATTGTCATGAAAAATGCCATCGCTCAATGATATTGATTTACTGCTTGTTGTCAGTATTTTTGGCACTTTGAACCGCTTCAACATTTGAAGTGCGATATTTGTTGCATGTTATCAGTTTATTTATTTTATAGAGCGAATGAGGAAAACAATAGAAATTCCTACATATAGAAAATTGTAATTTTAATTTAATTTAAATTTAAAGGATCTCTCTACATATTTAATATCTTAATTTATTTATACTCTCCAAGTATATTTATTATTTAAATATAATTATAAAATCTTTTATTTTGTCCTTTATATTGAAAACATTTACATGTATATAAATATATATATATATATATACCTACAATATTTTAATGAAAGTGATGCGGAAGTAAAACATTCCAGTCGTTAGTAGTAAGCGAATCTGAAGGACGTAAGCGGCTGTATATTGAAAACTCTGTCGCGATGACGAAGCAAGTCGAGAAATGATGTCTATCTGGCAGATGGAACTCCACGTTTGTCGAGTTCTCTCATTGCCGTGTGGTTAGCGTTCTACCACGAGTCAGCATCAGAGCAACATACCATCTTTGGGTATGGCTTATCTGGTATCGTTCAAATATGCGCGTACAGCTGCAGGCGCGTCCATACGTATATCTTTATACATTTTATTTCATATTTCATATAACTGTACAAAGGATATTCGCAAAGCATCTATATTCAAAGTACTCTGTCACGCAAGAAATTTTGGATAGCAATCGAGCGTATAATCTTATGATGCAGATAGACATAATCGAATTTTTGCTCTATCTGTTAAAATATAACATTTTAAAAACTAATTTTTTTCTGTTTATTTTGTCATATAAGCTCATAATTGTGTATCATAACAGAAATATATTAATATATTAATATTTACGAATATTGAAAATCGATCTTTTTAATATATCAAGGAAAAATTAAAATTTAATACGACAGAAATAGTGTATCCGATGAATATAAAAATTTGTAATTGAGCTACGAACATTTATTTCAAAATTTTCATATTAAAGAAATATAATCATATGTATCATTAAAAATTTTGGGCTTTCAAAAATATTTATTCACAAAAAAATTATGATTATTTAACTAATATTCATATTCATTTCAAGTATTTTAACAAAATATTAACTGGTAAAGAAAGCTGCAGCAAGCTATCGTTACCCATTAATTATAACCTTAATGATTTTAAGTTAAAAAAATGAATTTTATTTATCTTTGTCATTAATATTCAAATTTGATGAGGAGAACTTAGAAATTTTGAAAAATATTTTAGAAAGCAATAAATCTTTATCTATTTGATATGATATATAATTTTACAGAAGTCATTTGAGATAACATATGATTTTATAAAATAAGTTTTTACTTGAAATGACATTTTTATCCTCAATTTGTTTAGCTATATACCGTGCTGTATCACTAGTCTGCCATCTAACATTAATAATGAAGGATTCCTCTGCTGATTTCATTGTTTTTACAGGTTTCTGTTTTCTCTCGCAGCCTTGCAAACTATGTACAGATAATACAGAGTAAAAATAAATGTGAAAACGAAAATATTCTTAAATATTATCATATTTAAGAAATGGAATGAAATTTATTAATTTCTTGATAAATAAAAAAAAAGTGTAATCGAATAGGTATTTTCATTTATTTTTTTATTCGAATATTAGTTGTATTCATCGGACACACAGAAAGTAGTTATTGTGTATTGATGAAATATATACCTTACAACTTTGTATTATGGAAATATTATAGTACACATTTTTTATAAAAGTAAAATATCAGAACGAGGAAAAATATTGTTTTATATGCGTATACTTGTGTGCCATGACATGCTGTTATAACATGTATAAAACATGTCATACAATACAGATACTGTCTGACAATAAGAGTACGTTAAAATGTTTTTTATCGGACTATTATATAGACTGTTTTTATTATCCTTATCAATCAACCACAATGTCAAGCTAGTCTTACGTCTTAAACAGAATTTCGTTCAAATTCTTTTAACATGCAACAAACCATTACCGCTCCGCGAGGTTGTATCCCCTCGAAGCAATAATGGCACATTAGAGAATTTTAACGCCGAAATTGAATAAACTCTGAGGCGATAACGAAGTTGTGTCCGTTCA
>NW_012130080.1:461385-467341 GCF_000143395.1 Atta cephalotes | reverse complement strand
CGTATTATTTAACAGGATGTTGAAAATAAATAATATATTGAGCAGTTTTGCATATAAATATTGAACACATTTGTATTATGAATATTTACAATAATATAATGAAAGATTTTGAGAAAGAGCGAAAAATATATTATATCACGTAGTGTACCGTGGATGAATAAAAAGCTTTCGTTTGAAGTCAAACGTTCGCGTCGCCACGACAATATAATGCTGTCTAGAGCGAGAAACCATCGTGGAAAAGCATCAACGTTACAGGATCGAGAGTAGCCTAGAACGGACCGCCACGAGCACTTAAGACTATTGTTTTCAATGTAATTGGATAGCTTCTGCTTTCCATCTCCCTTCCTCAAGCATTGCTTTCTCCTTCGTTTGCAGCAGCTATCTCGAGTTGTACGGAGGGTGGAAAGCAGGCAGTCCCCACATAGCTTCGACAATTATCTTGATTGTTTTATGCATACACCAACGAACCTACGAGCAACTTATCTCTGGAGAAGGTCGAATCGTAAAGAGAAACTATGGTATCGCGAAATGTTGCATATTTCTATGACTCAGAGATTATTTAATATCGATAAATAATTGATCGATGAGTGTAAAATAGATGATTGTTATCACGTTTACAAATTTAATAACATTTTTCATGATACATATTTGTTAGCGTTAAAAATAATGCATAATTTGCACTTAGGTGTTTATACACACATTGATATAAATACACATTGATATAAATTCTTGTGAAATATATTAACTTTTCATCAATCATTTGTATCACTATACGGAAAATAAAGAAAAATTAACTGACAATAAGATATACATATATCTATATATATATATACAATAAGTTGATTTGAATTTCGATAATCGAATGAAATTCGCACATCTTACCAATCGGCCTATCACCGATATTACCGATATTATGTGTACGTTGATCATGTCGTTTGAATTTGCAATTTAGCGAGCATCGATTCGCGTTGGATCGTTATGATACTCTCGGAGACCCCGCGCCCGCGCGATCGTCTCAATCCTCCGCTCAACACGGCTTTATACGCGGCGTTAGATATCCACGGAGATCCGATGGAAACTCTACGCCCAGACAATACGCTCAGCCGATTTAATTAGGATAAGAATCGCTCGGATCGGATATACACCGGCGCACAATGGGGTGCACCGGGGATAGGGGTGAGGGACGGAGCTACGCTTCTGATGTATGTATATACCGTGGCTCGCCTCCAAGAAACATGATACAGCGTGGGTTGAGGAGGGGCTTGGGGGATGGATTTGTGGGCTGCGGCAGTATCCAAAAATACCGCAAGCTTCAGTAAAAAGTAACGATCGAGAGCGAAAAGGAGGGAGGATGTAATATCACGGGCGCCACGTGTTAATTATGTAAAAATATAATGCGGTTTGTTCGCTCGCGTTGCAGCCGCTGGCTTTTATGCGTACTCGGATACCAGTCAATAATTTGGCACAAGCATCGTCTGTTGCATAACAAATTAATTTTATGAATATATTGAATTTCATATATGTAAATGTATCCATGTACCATATTAGGAATCTACGATAAATGCGATTATTCCTTTGAATATGTTTTATAATTGTATCTTGGAAATTAAATGTAAAGCAATAAAATCAATGCTATAGTATTTTTTAATAGAAGGTAGAGGAGATTTTCTTTTTTTTAATTTTCTTCTACATTGCAAAATTAACTTATATGTTCCTCGCGTGTCGCGGATAGTCTTCGGAAGAAACGTCTCCATTGGGAACGCAACTGTCGACGGACTGTTTACTTCTGACGATTACATTCGTCTAATTTCATAATTGCGGATAATAATTATGAGATTAAAATTGAGGTGTACCCGCAATATTAATATGTCTTACTAGAGTCTTACTATAACGTAATTGAGTAGTGCCTGTTTTCTATACATCGCGTGCACATTTTTTTAATGCTTTTCTACAAATATTATTTAATTCCAATCGCAAAAATTTTATCCTGTTTAAGTAGATGTTGTGAAAGATCAATTTATTTGGATTTGCTATTTCTCTGTTCTTCTCTAATTATAAAGCAAAGATGTTTTTTAGACTAAAAAAGTGTGATTGCTTATTCAAATTAATACTAGAGAATTAATTAATTTGGTTTTATTATGACAAATTATTTAATGCGATTGCCGGTGTGTTACATAAAAAAAAAATTTAAACTCTAACGAAAGTTAATATGCGAAAAGAAAGATACTGCGAGCTTAACATAGAATGCAGGTGCGCAACGTTGCATGTGTCATACATCCTTTAAAAGCTTAGCAAAAATTGATTGAATGCGTAATAATCGGAAAAATTCTGTTTTTTCTACGATTACATGTAGTATCTTTTCTGGAAGAACGGCTAGAACTCTGCATGTGAATTTATATAGGCTTACATAGCACAACATTGAATGCATAGAATATTCGGCAAACGGAAACAATTATAATTTACCTGTCTAAATTTCATATGATAGGTACGAAACAATTAAAGATTTATTGATACAGAAAAATAATTTTTATGTATATGTGTGTGCGTGCGTGCGCGCGTGCGTGCGTGCGTGCGTGCGTGCGTGCGTGCGTGCGTGCGTGCGTGCGGTACATTTATACATATATGTATAGGATACTGCAATTATTTTTGTGTCTATTATCGATTTAATTTAATATTTTAACATTTTTTTTCTAAATAAGCAGTTTTATCTCTTTCTACAATAATTTATTTTACAATAATGTACAAATAAATAGAAAATAAAAATTAATAATAAGACTCCTTACTGTTTAAAACAATACAATAATGAGAAAAAGGGCAACAGGTCAGTCGTCAGACGCGGAAATTAATGCGTAAAAATAAATTACAAATTTGATTCAATTAGTATGTAAAAAAAAGTGAAGATTTTTTTGTGGAATAATATATAAGTTTGGCAGAAATTAAAAGAATCTTTTGGATATTTCCTGTATTACGTTATAGCATCCTTGCATTTCTTTAGTGTTCTTTCATATAGTTCTCTTTTAGGAAAGAGGGGCAATACAGCAGGAGTGTTGTGCTTAGCCCATCATTTTGGCATAGCACAAGTGCATCTGCGTCGATGCAATCGCGCGATAAAAAGCGGTCGTCGGAGCGCGCGATATATAAAAGGAACCTTTTTGCCCGCACTCTGCTGTCTCTTTCACCGCCTCCTCTTGTTCCTCTTTCTATGCCTTTTTTTTTTAATTTTGTTGACCAGCAATAAATAATATTTCGCAGGTGCATTTAGATATAGCGCAATGCGTAGGTCATCAAGCAGATAAAAGTCAGCGCACGCGGCGCATTCTATATATTTATCTTAGTGTGCAATAAATCACTTGATAAATTATTTAAAAACCCGCCACACGTTCATCGGCGAGATTCGAAACAGCAAAGTGATAGTAGAGTGAGAGCGAGAAAAAGGAAATTCTTTTATTTACCCTTGTATTTTATGTCCGCTAATTATTACGCTCAACACAACTGTTCTGTACTAATATGAAATAATTGTAATTTTTGTCGGCAATTTCGCGCTAATTGGTACCTGAGTTTTTTACTTCCGTCTTATTAATAGTTACTTGAGTATGCGAGATCGTTTATACTCAATTTCATTGCTAATTGAGCAGATTTACTTTTTCTGTTTACAGCATCCATATCCCTCGGAAGACCAGAAAAAACAGTTGGCACAGGACACGGGGTTGACGATTCTTCAAGTTAATAATTGGTGAGTACGTTATCTCTTATATTTTATATATCACGCATAAAATAGTTATAATTGTCAGGCGCCAGAAAATTGCATATTATTTTCATGAAGAAAAATTTCACGAAGAAATCAATTGAAATTTTTTATTTTTTTAAAGTTTAATGTACGCGAATTTTTTAATTTGTAATTGTCTTTCTCAACTTTAATATTAAAGTAATTGAAAAAATTCATTATATAAATTTAGAATATATTACAGAATGAAAAATACATTGCTCTAGAATTTGAAATTGTACTTACTTCGTTTTAAACATGTGTTAACAAAAACATGATAAGCGGGAATTTTATAAAGTATTCAGATTTTTGCGTGTTTGCAAATGTAAACAAATTTATCCTTTATCTCTCGACTATGATATCGAGTCTTTCTAAGCGACGACGATCGAAAGCTCGCTGCATGCGTGCCAAGCGAGAGAAACTTTTTCTAGACCGGCGGGCATGAGAGCGACGAACGGACGTCGAATCATACGGCACGTCGCACGTGTCATATGCGAATTCCAGACACCCTGAAATTACGCCCGTACATCAAACGGAACGAGGCGTGCACGAGCGGGGCTCGGCTCCAGCGATTGCACGTTGACGTTGCAACGAGCTGATTATTTCAGCGCGCCAATCACGCGAGTACAAACGACGACGGTAGGCGTATGCGTGTCAGCGAGTCAAACAGGCGAACTGATTTCCGTAATTTGTGTTTTTCCATAACTTCAAGGAAGCTCTGATTGTAATTGTAACTGTAGTTTCGTGACTTCGGTTTACATTTGCTCTGACGCGTGCGTCATTGATTGCAGTGCTGTATTATGACGGTTATATAATCTCGATGAACGAATTTTGTACTTGTGAGATTTCCAGAATCGTTGTTTAACCGTGTTTTGATACACGTATAGAAAGATAGAATTTTATAAAATTACAAAAATTAGATAATATGTTAGTTATTTTAAAAGACTAATACAAATCCGTAATAACTTGTATTTAAATTTTAAAAGACTAATACAAATTGATATTTTAATACATCGCATCTTTAGTTTTTTTATTGTATATACATTTTTATTGCTGTTATGTCTGCATTCTAATTATCTTAATTTTTATGAAGGTAGTAACAAGTTACAATTATGGTGATGTCCAACATTTCGATGACTCACAATCAGTAGGTAGAAATTCGCATTCGACATTTCGTGAAGACGCTGTCGTCGCAGGATGTGACCCATAAGTTGCGACACGATTGCACTGGCAATTACATTAACGATTGGAGCGCATATTTATGGTCCGCAAATCGTTTACCATTAACACAGACAATCCGTAGGTATCGCGATGGATACGAACAAAATACGAAGCATAAATCATAAAATATTCATACAAATAGTTAAAAATGACAGTAGTAAGAAAAGACAAAAAAAAAACAAAAAATTGCTACAAAATTTAGCATACACTTTTTATTTTGCGTAGACTTTCATATATTGCTTATGCCTTATGTATTGCTTACGCAACATCCAAGTTAATTATTTCGAGCATAGATATCTATTTACCATAATAGAATAGTTTTCTTCTCAAGTCCTTATTTTACTTTGCATAACGGTTATTTGTTGACAAACGTCCAAGCAATTAATTGTGATATTTTGGATGTTTGTAAATTATTACACAGCAAAGTGTACTTTAATTCTCTGCAGATAGATTTATTATCTAAAGAGAGAGAAATAAAACTGTAGGTATGTAACTTATAATGATCTATATTGATCTATATATTTATAATGATCTATAATGATCTATATTTTTTTGCGTCGATATTATATTTTTGATGAACTTACGAAGCATGTTATTTTTGAAGCTTATGATTTCGTAGAGCATATAAGTTTAAAAGTCATTACTATAGATGCAAAAATAATGTAACATTCTTGCATTTCATATTCTACGAATTTCTTCAATTCCTATTTTTCACGATGACGCAATCACCTTTCGATAAAGTTTCTCACGATATTTTTGTAACTCGTAAATTATTAGACAGCCAACCGCATTACTTCGAGGACAGGTTTTCGAGGACACGATCGTCGTTGCGACCGTTAATTCCATGCGATCCGGTATTAGCTGGAAAGGGTTAAGACGACGTGGAGAGCCGTTCTGTGAAAGCTTAGTCCTTTCTGTCCCGCGGAGAGAGAGAGAGAGAGAGAGAGGAGGGGGAGGAGGGGGAAATCCCCG
>NW_012130080.1:455139-460531 GCF_000143395.1 Atta cephalotes | reverse complement strand
TTCTTCTCTCTCTCTCTCTTCTTCTTTCTTTTNTTTTTNTTTTTNTTTCTTTTTTTCTTTTTTTCTTCTGTTGCGCCGCGACGCTGTAGAGACGTGGCTGGTTGACTTGCGGCGCATATAAATAAAATCGTCGCGACATTCGCGAACGTTTCGCGTTGGCTTATAACAAGCGGGAACGAGGTGGATGCGAGGACGGAGGATTACGGTAATTGAGCATAAATCAAGTTTAAGGAGGACCTACCGGTAGCGATCCACGAAGTTGACGTTGCGATGCAGCCAACCGCGCGGCGCGGCGCGGCGCATCGTTTATATTTATTTCCGTTGCGTCTTTCTGGACACCCACGCAAAACCGCGGTAATTACGGAATTGCAACGTTTCGTCGTCGTGCGAACGGTGCTAATTGTGTCGACGATCGGAAAAGAGGAGTGGACCTGGAACATTTGGCAAGAGGTCGTTGTTTACATTCGGTATTTTTCAACATATCAGCATTCCTCAGATATTTTCTGCCAAAATTTATGTGTCAGAAAATATATTTTTTTATAAATCTCACTGCGTGAATGGAAGCAAATTTTTAAAATTTATTTTACTCAATTAGTAGCGTTATGAATAATGTCCATAAGCATTTTTATGTAGTTTAATAACAATAAGGAGTAATGATTGAAAAAAAGTGATATTTTCTACATATTTAAGATTTTGAGAGAGAGTTCATGTTCATGTCATACGTCGTTTTTTGCAACACTATTTTTTCCTCCCAGCTGCCAACTCCATCTTTCTTTCTACAAACAAAGCTGCTCGATTTTTATCTTCCGTATTGACCTATGAACTTCTTTTACGAGGAGCTGTCTCGAGTGAAAAAGGGAATAGATGGAGAGAAGACAAACCTGTACTCGCGTTTTTTTTGCATACTGAGACGAAAGTGCGCGTCGTGATGTATGATTCACGTGGGTGGGCAGGTATATAAGGGTGCGCGACGTAGACGGACTTTGAAGCTTACGAGGCTTGCACTTGCGCCCGAAGTGCATACGAGTGAGCCCACGGCACGGCAATTTCTTCGCGGCGCGATAAGTTTCGTGATATATTTCGCTGGAGGAAACTCATGTTTCCGTAATGCAATTAGAGCATAGCCCCCGCGCGCGTCTCACGTTGACTGGACAAGGGAAGCATCTACGATCACGACGACTATGAGAATAGTGGCGACGGCGGCTCAGAAATGGCTGCTCTAATTAGAATACGGTGGACAAATGAAATAATTCGTAAATAAAATAGCCGAGAAACATCTATGTGCGTTGAGGAGGAGGAACGACCATTCCCCTGGATGCTTTCTCTCGTTCTCTCTCACTCTCGTTTTCACCCTTCGTCCACAATTTTCCGTCACATATATCAGCCTGGACAGTAGTTAGAACCGTTGCCAGCTTGTTACTGTGTGCAACTCTCCGTGGCTTATATGTATACAAGCGTGCGCATATCTCTATCTAACTTGCGTCTAAAAATCACATATATAGAATCAGCGTAGGGAAGAAACTATACTCACGTGTGTGCGAGAATGTGTGAACGATTACTTAGATATTACAATTAGAAATGCTGAAAAGTGAACGGATGTGCAAGTCTACCTCTTCAAATTGTAAAATTAGCAGGTAGATATTACCTATAATATAATTCAAATGACTATGCTGACATTATAGAGCGCGATTGTAAACTAATAATTGTTCATTCAAGAATTGCATCTTCTTATTTGATAGCTAAATAATTTTATTTTCTTGTTTGAGAACCATTACTTCCGCAAAGCCATCGTTCTTCGCGTCGCACACTAATGTTCACGCGCATCATTTCAGCAGTGCGCGAGCGGCGCAAATGTGTGCTAATATTCTCGCTAATTTAACCGCTCTCTCCCTACTTCGTGGTGTATCTTGCTAATAAAGCAGAGGTTATTTATCAGCTTTCGCCCACCTCGAGTCGCGCATCCTCCTCCTGCAACCGCGACGGCTCTAGCTGGCACCTGGGCCGTTTATTTCGTAGCTGCTACTCGCGGAATCTCGACGATATTTTTCTTTCGTATGTATTCCGCTGTGTGCCGCAAACGGTAGCGGCCCACGATTCACCTCGTTTAATCCGCGGTCGAAATAATTTTATCCTCCAAGCCGTTTGTCTCGTCGGCGCTTCCTCCGTCGACGCCGCGCCGCGCGTTGCGGCTATATGCGTTTTTCGCTATACGCACAGTGTGCGTATATACTGCACACGAGATACGTCGTAATTTAGGTTACTTAAGTCTCGGACTAAATAATTTAATCACTAAGCTCATTTATTCTCTCAATGTTTCTCGCGCATTATATCAACGCAGTGCACAACGGGATATGTCTTCTTGCACTAAAACAGTCGCTTTTATATTTGTTGCGCGATGAAGATTGTTGACATCCGTTGAAAATCGTATTTCTTCGTACTCTATTTCTTCGTATGGATTAATTACAATCCTCCAAATCTGTCTCTGATTTCTGAATCTGTCCATGTTGTGATAAGCGGTTTCCTGTGCGCGTTCAGATAATTTTATGTCTTAAGCATTCTGCTTCCATTTTTGTTTCTCTTGGATACGGATTCTTCGTTACATACCGTGTCCCGACGCGATTTACTCTATTTAAAACCAGAGGTCGAAATAATTTTATCACTTACAGCTGTACCGTCGCGTCGCCGCAGTTATCTTGAGAGGATTTCGGTGTTAACGGAGTCTTAAAGCGATTTTATTCAAATTTCGTTTAAGACGATGCTTAATCATCAGACAAAATTTACCGCTTTGTAGTTATCTAAGGAAAGGAAAAAGATTTTGTCACTTGTATATGAGATGAACGTGTGACAACAAAATTTATTTCAGATATCGAGAATTAATCCGTCGAAATTGTCATCTCTTTCAATTTTTATTTTTACAGAATTTAATATAATATATTATAATACAATTTAATATAATACAATCTTATTGTTACATCGAATAACATAATAAAATTATTCTCTGTATATCGGAGAATAACTGTATGTAATATTGATGTAATTTTTCCTTTTCTTGACGGCAAAAACAAAAAAGCTTTTATCTACAAGGCATAGCTACTTGGCGATACCCTCTCAATTTTTTTCCTCTTCACCATCGGATCGTTAACATCATAACTGTACGTCGCGGGGGTAATTTAGATCGTTGTAAAACCACGAGAAATCTACGACATCCCCTTCGTACGTCATATGTGTGTGTGTGTGTATATGCATTCGGCTGTAACCGACTTGCTAACGAGATATTTCGTTTTACAAAATCGTCCGAGACCCGGGAGCCACGCGAATGGGGCCGTAAATCCCTGCGACCGGATGTTAATATCCCTCCATCCCTCTCTTCCCGCATACTCCCTTACCCTAGTGTGGCCACCCCACCTTCGGCTCGTGTTCTGCAAATATTGTTGCACAGCGTGGATGTCACAGTTTTAAAGGCAATGGCCGTTAAACGTCACTGGTGTTGCTCCGGACCGGACCTAATCTCGTGCGCATATTCCACGAAAACGCCATGACTCGTTTTGTAAACGGCCTTTGCCAGCGCAACTGAACGATGGGTGATAAATCATTGGCACGCGTAAAGGTGGTAACGCATTTCGTCATGGCGGTAAATAATCCATATGGATCGAGGATGCCGCATGGCACACGAGACAGCGATATCGTGCACATAAGATGGTGCAAAATTTATCATTATGATTTATCATTAATATTAACAAGCTTACAATGTATCTCGTCGGTAAAGTAAATTTTATCATGATAGAATTTGAATCATTCATCAATGTTTTCATGAAATGGAAGCACTTTTTCGGATTATAATTATATTATAAAGATTATAGGAAAACAGTACAATTTTTTTTCTATTATTGATCTTATTGTTAAATAATTATTGAAAGTATCCGGAAATGAGAGCAAGAACTTTTTTGCATTTCAAGTAAGCAACTACGCATTTTTTTAAATCGGCTATATTTAGTTTTGGCAGCTCGTTCATTGGTAAATTGTTCGATTACTTGTAAGAAGATGAGTAACTTCTTACAAATGAGATTATTGAGAAAAAAAGCACGCCATTATGGTAAATGGCGATGCACTCATTTTGTATATTCAGCAATGGTGAAAAAAAATTCAATAATAAATCTCAAGATTACGATAATATTATTTCTTGTAAATGATTCCATTCATTATAAAAAAAATATTGAAACGGTAATGGAAAATTTGCATATTTGTCTCAATTAAGAAGGAATATAATGTGCTTTTACAACATAAATTTGTTCTGAAGGATAAATTCTCTAAAGGCTTTGAATTGTGTAATCCACTCGAAATTAGATCGAGATTTAGTATTCTGTCAATGTATTGCTGTGGCTAATTGAATAATTGTTATCACTCGATCTGACGTATTATTGAAAGATACGTTTCTTGAAAAATTTTAAGAATGTGTTTCTGCATTCCAATGTAATCGCAATATTCGATGTCACATCACACTGGCTAGATATTTGCGCGCAGCGAGGGCAGGTGACACCAAGGATTATAAGTCAGAAGTGTGCAGTGCCACCGATGCTGGTCGCGTTATTCCATCATTTCGCAGTTCTTCTTAGAGTCGGTATTCTTAATACTTAGAATTTTCAAGCTGATCGAGTGTAAGCTCTCAGTATCGTTTATTCTCTGGAATTTTAAAAATTATCAGAATCAGTCGCTGAGTATTATCAATCTATGTTAAAAAGACTGTCATATAAGTTAGTTATACTTTTATCTTATACCATCTCAATTTCATTATTATATTGGTAACATTTAACTGAACGTGTGTTTTATAAAACTTTCTTTAAAACGATAAGTGTGTTATAATTTTATAGATGCAGTGTATCTTTAGAATTACAATAACTTAATGTACTATAAATAACAAAATTTGGCATGCTTATTTCATGCTCGCTGGCTAACTTCATCAAATGATCTCATTTAGTCATCCTCGTGCCACGTATCCGCCCCCTCGTCGTCTCCCATCAACTCTGCCGAAGGCTCGGAAAGTCCCCTCAATGCGGTGATACTACCGGCATCGCCTCCTGTAGCTAGCAGGAAACCCTCTGGGGGCCTTGGGGTGGGTAGGAGTCGGATATCTAATTAGCGGGGGCTGATCGGTAATTACTACGATTAATCAATCCGTTTTCCATTTGTGCGCTCCGCGCGCGTTGCCGGTCTGAGAAGGAGGACAAATTGAAAGCGAGAGCAAGATAGGCATACTGTAATAGTCGACGAGGAAGGGAGAAATTGGTCCTGGTTAGAACCTCTGGCGGAAAGGGGTACCAGAATCATGAGAGAGAGAGAGAGAGAGAGAGAGAGAGAGAGAGAGAGAGAGAGAAGAGAGAGAGAGAGAGAGGAA
>NW_012130080.1:447527-453132 GCF_000143395.1 Atta cephalotes | reverse complement strand
AGAGAGAGAGAGAGAGAAAAGGGGGTGCGGTTGCGGCGAAGCGAACTTGTTCCACGATTCTGTAACCATGGTAGTTTTGAGATTGGGATTGTCGACCTTCTGGTCAATTAAATTTTCACAATAAAATTACGTTTGTAGATCTAGTTTGAATATTACGTTAACATTTCCTAACATTTCCAATTTTTTTCTTCATGGAATATTAGCCGTAGAAATATTAATACGATCTGTTAACGTATTATATTCGAAGCTTTAGAGAAAATTTGTAGACAACATCGAGTATCTTTCATTGTCAAATGTATAATGTATTTGCTTGTTGACATCTATGTTGTAAAAAAAGATATATTATTGTGGTTTTATAAACAATGCAATATTTTATAATTTTTTTGCTGTTTTCTTTGAAAAAAGAAAACCGTTCATAAACAGAGAATGAGTGTGTATATACTATTATATACGTGTATTTGTATTAAATTGATTTCGCAAATAAGAGAAGAAGGAAAGATCAGTAACTTTACAGGATTGACTGGGTCAAATACATCGACCCACTCGACATATTTTTATTGCATTAGACTCCACGCATGCATCTATTATAGCACCCTTATTGCCTTTCTCTCTCTCTCTCTCTCTCTCCTCCCCTTTTTCTCTCTCTCTTTGCCTCCTTAATTTTATTTATTTTATGTTTATTGAGGATCGATTATCACTAATGGCAGAAAGGACACTTTCGACTGTATCAGAAAATGTTAGCACCTATTGTCTATTATAGGAATTAAGTCGGATTTAAGAGGAAAAAATGTATGAAATACAAAAAAGATACAAATAAAAATGTATAGAATATAAAAAATATTCAAATAAAAATGAACAGAAGAAATATAAATCTTTTCAACTTATAGGAAAATTAGAACAATTAGGTATCGATAATTAAAATAGAAAATATTATAAAAGTTGTATAATCTGATAAGTTCATTGACGAACAATATGAAAGGCTAATACTTAGGTCTGTCAAATAATAATAATTATGAGAAACTACAACGTATATTAAAAAAATATACATTGAAAGATGTTGAAGATATTTTACTCAAAAGATATTATACCTCGATAAAAATAGTTCTATTATTGAAGGAATATTTAATATATGTATAAGAAAGATATAGCATTACGATGTTACGTAATGACGTAGAATCCTATTAGGAACAATACGCTAATGTTGCATAAGGGTGTTGAAGCATATGGAACAAAATCGCTTTATGCCATTAGCCTCAACTTTGTAAATAGTTTTCGCTCGAAGAATAACAACGTCGGCGCTATGCGGAACTGAGGGGTTGTAACCCTAAACCCTCATACTCGCCATTCCCCGCGAGCGTCGACATAGTAAAGAATGCCCTCGTACGGAAGGAGTCGATTGTGATCGATCATCGGGGATTGCTCTCTTTAGACCCTTTCACGAAAGGGTTAGAGCTCACCGCATTGAAGGGAAACGGTCCTGTTATTTGTTTTGCGCGAGAAGATTATCGCGTTATTACGCCCAGCGAGTCAAGGGTCCTGGAAATCATCCCAGTCTTGAAGACACGCAAATACTTGGCTTCTCGAATTACATTCCGGGATTGGAAGACGACATACTTTCCTTGTTGTTCAATCTTCCGATTTACGAAATCGAAATATTTTCTTAAAAATTTTAAGCAGAGTCAAATTTTTAACAAATTCATCAAATTTTTGTAAATTGTAAGAAAGCAATTTAAATATGCATAAATATGAAAAATTAATAAAGACTTGGTGCTTTAAAAAACTAATTAAAATTTATTCATCTAAAAACAATTTTTTACAAAAATTTATGTCGAATAACGATAAAATTGTTGTAATTTTCGCTTGAAGAGCAAAATGAAGAAAAGACGCAGAAGACAATATCACGTAATCATTAGTCAGTAACAATGTCGATCAGTGATGAGACTTTACCGTTGTTTTGGCAAGAGATAGCCGGAGGTGAACTTGAAGTTTGAACGGGCACATGGAAAGAGTGAGATGAAAGTGACTGCAGTTACGTTAGAGATGGTGGAACTGAAGGAGACAGACTGGCCGTCTCGAAGGTTCACAGAAGAGTCGTTGAACAGGGACAATGCTTTCATCATTGCCGCTCTTTCTTTCATTCTCTATGCCAAAAGTGGACCGCTCTATCTTTCTCTTTTTTCTTTTTACGCTTTTTTTAACCGCAAAGGATCCATTGTCGTCAAGTCGTAGGTGAGTACTGTCAGCCGGTAGATATCAATGTCTACGTGGGAAGGGGTGGGGAATGGATGAGTTTTGTAAAAGCCCCTTCTTCTTTTCCGCTTCTCTCTCTGTACGTTTCTTTCTTTGCGCTGTCTGTATCTTCTCGCTACTACGTCTTTAAAACCAAAAATGGTTTTTTTTCTTTCCACTTCGATAGTATGCGTATATTCAAGTAACCTGATTGTGGTATAAACTGTGATAAATGGTTAAATATCTATTATGAAAAAGATTATTTAAATTTTATATTGAATCTTACATTTAAATTTATACCAATAATTGATATAAAGTTAAATTATATATGTTAAACATTTTTATCTCTTTTTCAATAATATTTATGTAGTCATGTATTCCTTCTTTATGATGTTGCGGTGGGAATTTCCATTGCTCGAGCAAATCCTCTATTTTCATCTCATGTCCCCGAGGATGAAGACATCTTTCGGAGTATTACCTCGCGATTGTAGGATGATTGTCGTCTGGGAGCCCCGCGGGAGGCCGCCAGATGTTTCGCGGCGACCCAATCAGACGACCCCCGAAGCAGTGCGCGACAATCAACCATCAAACAATCTGTCACCCTCTGGAACAGTCCGGTTGTTTGGATGATCATATATGAGCCAAAACACACACAACCCTTCAGTTCTTTAGTCTTTTCCTGGAGCGAACGCGAGTGAGCATATGTTTTCACGATCACTTTGTGATTATTTTTTGTGTTATGATGCGCGTAGTAAAAATAGATGATTCTTCAGTGTTCGTTTTATATTGTACATGCGGTACATTTTTGTCTTAGTATATTGATAAACATAATATATCGTAATAAATTACGTAATATGCGTCACATAAATCCACATATTTATAATCAAAATCATTTCTAATGTCTGTAATATATTTGATCTTTTTATTTTGTGATACAAAATAAAAAATGTCTAATTTTATTATTTTTATTATTTTTATTATTTTTATTATTTTTATTATTTGATCTTTTTATTTTGTGATACAAAATAAAAAATGTCTAATTTTATTATTTTTATTAATAAGTTAATATTTTTTTGTAAAAAATTTATTAATATTTTTAAAAATATTATTTTTTAAATATCTATAATTGTAGCAAAATCTTCGTTTTTATTTTCAATATTACTGTCACTTCCAATATTATATAGGCAAGCAACAATCATTTCGAGATTCACAAGCTCTCGTTGTTCGGATCATCGAGAAGTTGAAAAACGATACGCTCGTTATTATGGATCAGAATTGAATGGAAGCTTAGTGTCTCTTGGCATTTTAGTCGCTATACAAGGCAATATAGTCAAGATCTTCTGACTAAGGGGCCTCGTGGTATCTTACACGGAAGGAAGCAAAAGGCATTCGCGATGTTACAGGGTGTCTGAGGTCTTTGCTACGCCATTCGGAAGCTCATTTGATGGCCTGTGTAGCCGTTATTGTCTCTAGACTGCACCTCGTATCGTTTCTAAAGCGTCTATGGCATCATTGACCACACATCTGATAACGACAGAACCGAGAAATTGTTAAAATTCATTCTGCTGTCTTGCACTCTAATGTTTATCTTCTCTCGTTATTTATTCTTCTATACCTGCTTGCCACATTTCGAGTTTACTTTCATCCTATTTTAGTTCATTCCTTCGTTCTTCCTTTTTTCTTGGGTTAAGAACGAGGAAGACGCTGGCTAACGTCGTGGAGAAAACGGCGGAGGCGGAACGTAGTAACTAAGTTTTTATTGGGCAGTATATTACGCGGACCGGCGATGGCTTCCGTCTCGCCAGCGTCTAAGTTAAGCGGATAACCGTATATTTCCGAAGGAGGATCACGCGCGCCCAACACCTGCGTTCCAATACTTAAAGGTGTCTCTCTTTACACCTTATCTCTTCCTCTCGCTTTTCTCGGCAACTTCGTTCTGCTTGTTAAAAAAACCGCATCTCTGTAAAATCTCTTATTAAAAAAGTTTCTTCATTTTGAAAATTCTCATATTAGTTGGTACGCATATTTAGATTGATTTATATTTTTTTTTACTCGTAATACTTTTTAATTAGAAAACAATCTCTAATATAGAAAAATGTAACTTTTCTTACATTTAACTTTATAAAGAATTAAAGAGAGTTATTGTTTTGAAAGTTATCTTGTTTTTTTAGTTTACATGTTCTGTTCAACATACCGTTCAAATATATAATTGGTCTTTCTCTTTCAAATCTCTTTATCTTTAATTAATTATACTCCTTCTTCTAAAATTCCTTCTCCTTAACTGGATTGTATTATATTAAATTTATAATAGTTTTCACTTCCCGCGCGATGTTAAAGCTTGTATCCCTCTTACCGGGAAGCAATTTACGCTAATTACAAACGCTGCCTAATTATACATCCGACCTATCCTTCCTTCAACCCCAAATCTCTCAGCGCTTCTCCCCTCGCGTCTTTCACTGAATTCGCGAAGAAAACCCTCTTCGTTACGGCAAAGGCATAAAAATGTCATTTGTAATTTATGAAATATGTGTATATTTATATGTGAACGCAATTGACGATGTTTTATAAGAATCGGAATAAGTATAAATTTATATTACGAAGAATCTGTTCGAAGCATATCTATTCGAGTATGACCTTTAATTACTCGCTGAGTTTTATGCGTTTTATTTTAGATCTTCTATTTCAACATTATTGAGAAATATTTTCAATTATTTATTATTGGCATCAATGAAAATGTGCTTACTCATACTTTCAGAAGCTATATTATACACATATATACACGATAAATCGTGATTGCGATGCATGATTGTTATTAATTATTGTTACAATTCAAACACGACTATCTTCTGTAAGATTTCGTATTTGTCTAATAAAATCCAGTTGATTTTTATTACACAGCAATATTCGAAAATATAGCTGTAAACACTTCGAGCTCACGAAGATAACCAGAGGATCTCTGATCTCGCGGGACTTTGCATATTCCCGAATCTGAAAATATTCGCATGCAAAGTCTTTTTAACGTCGAGCGAAGTTTCGAGAGAAGTGAAGGGCGGCAACCGCGGCCCGGGCCGGTCCGTTTATAATAAAGCGCAATATCCGAGGATTTCCTTAAGTTGCATATTCAATGATTTCCTCGGAGACTTTGGTCGTTCGTCGTAGTGATGCGAGGGGAGAAACTGAGTGAGGTAGGGTAGGAGAGGCTGCGTACCGAGGGAGCAAAATTGGAATCGTTAAAATGAACCAGCATACATATATACGTACTAATATTTAAAATAACTATTTTATTTTTTCTTTATTTGGTATTATTTTATTTTTATTTGGTGCAAAATAATTACAAATTGCAAATGATTTATTCTAATGCAGAATTTATAGTAAC
>NW_012130080.1:435310-444445 GCF_000143395.1 Atta cephalotes | reverse complement strand
ACACACACACACACACACACACACACACACACACACACTCTCTCTCTCTCTCTCTCTCTCTCTCTCTCTCTCATTCATTCACTCTCGTCACAATCAGTCTTTCTCCTTCAGGCATGATTTTTGGCAAAAGGAATTATATTATATAATAATACTAAGCCACATTAAAAATATTTTGTAATATTATTTTTTATTATTATCTGACGCGTATGATTATCCTTCTTTGAAAATATTTCACGCGCATGAGAAATTTATTCTGATTCAAGTTTTAGATTAATTTTATTCAAGTATATTTCCTTTTCTGTCTTCCATATTAGGATTGAATTCCATTTTTTCGGCCATACTTTTGTCCGCGATAATACTTAGCATAACAATGAGAATTAGAAAGCATGTGGAATTATGAAGAAAAGTATACAGGATAGTGAGTGTGTGCGACGATGCCCATTTTAACAAATCACTTCTTGCCTTGTTTTCGTTGCCTCTTTTTTTTGATCTCCTGGTGGAGCAATATATCTAATTCTCCGAAATATTTTTCAGTCCGACATCCGCTGGGTCTCAGTTTGTCCCCATCCACATTGGATAGTTTTCTCTTTTTCTCGCATTTTAGGTCTCACGTCATGCTCTTTCAAATCTCTTTATATCGAATTTATCAACGCTTCATGGAATATAAATGTCTCTCTTCTCTATCTTAGTTTATTTCTGTTTATTTTCTGAAAAAAACATCGATATTTTACTCATACATATGCATATACATGCGTAAGTACACGCATATTTGTATTTATATCATGCAATAAATTAAATAATTTTTTTATTTAAAAACAAATTTTTATTACAGTAAATATTTTAAATATGGAAATATTTTAATATGGAATTATATTTTTCCAATATATAATAATTACATTATTTTATAAAAAAATTTTATGCTAGGTATGTTAAAATTTAAGTTAGCAAAAGATACATCGAAACGGCTAAATATGACCCAGAAAGAGTTCGTCGTCTCCCCATTTTCATTTCCCATAGCAATAGTTCATTAAAAAGATATTTTAGGGGCAATTCCATGAGCTATTAGATAGCTTCTATTACTCCTCCGGGTGCCGTTTTCCTTCTCCCTTACCACCATCATGGCTCTGAGCTTGTCCCTGTCTGTAATAGTACGGATTCAACATGGACATTACACTATACGGCTTATGGAATTGGTCAGTTTCATAGAGATCCAAGAAAAAGAAGATACTATTTTAAAAATTATGTTTTTAAGATTTCTGAGATTTATGTGTTTCAAGTAAGATTTACAGTCAATGAACATTTAAAAGGGAACAAATTTCGACAATAAGTAATATGAAAGCAAAGAAGATGTTATACATTTTGAATATATACAGAAAAAGAGAGAAGACAGATTTGATTTTTATTGAAAGCAAACAAGTTTATTTGTATAATTGTAACATGGAAATTTAAATGATGATAATAAAAATTTTTGTAATTTTAAATAATAATAAAATAGTACAAAATATTGAAAAAAAAATATATAAAGACGTATTCAGTCTGCAATGAAACTATCGAATTTTTATTAAATGAATGATTTATATTATTGTTAGATAAATTTAACGTAATTTAAAATTTTAAAAGAGAATATAAAGTAAACTTTTTAAACAGAAATGAAAGAATTGTTGAGAAGTGGCAGAAGGAGCACGGCGTGTCCGAGTTGATAAAACCTTCTCGAAAGACGAAGGCGAGGGTTTAACAGAACAGCACCATTTATCACGCGGTGGAACCAGGTGTAGAGAAAAGAGAGGTCGATATGAACGAAGGAAGTGAGTGAAGTAATAAACTCACGTAAGAGCGATCTGGAAGAATTGGAAAGAATGAAGTTCTTTTTGCGAATTTTTGTATTCATTCGAATATTTCTCACGTGGAAGATACAGAGTATTAATAAATAATGTTTCGCTAATTAATATCTATAAAAATTTTTATTAATTCATTTACATCAAATACAGTTATATCAAACATACATAGAATACAAGGACAAATATTTCTGATGTAAATTTATAATATAAAACACGTGTCAGTTGTGCTGTCAATATTTTAAGGCCATTTTCTTTTCTTTTCTTTGATCTTAGTATTTGAACGCTATTTAAGGAATATCTTAAAACGTGGTGTGAAGCGAGTGTATGATAGTATAACGAGGCGATTACGCGAACCATAGTATCCCCAGGGCCATCTTTTGAGGAGGGTCTACAGGATTCTGCCTGAACCGCACGAGGAAGTCGCCCCAGGGTAATAACGCGTCATCTCCGGAAGAGGCGTTCGTGTAATTATACAGTAGCTAGCGACCACCTTTCTTCCTTGGCTTCTCGTTTGCTTGCCTCCGCTAAATCGTAAACTCGTTAATCCTGTACGCTACTGGTCTTCCGTATAATGTGCCCTATTTCTCATAATGTAATAATAGTGCGAGAATTCGAGGTGGGTCGCCGTGATTTTTTTCAATTTCTAACTTCCCATGGATTCACAATTACCTTCTCCACAATATGAGTGTGTATTTTTTCGTTGATCAATTTACGCGAGGCAGTTATTTTTATGATCTCTATATATATCACAATTAAGTTGCTCAACAATGTTAACCAATTAAATTAAGAGACATTTGAAATATATTTATATATTAAATATAAACAGTGCTCTCATAGAATCATTATATAAAATTTTAAAAATTTGTAATTAATGTAGCTTTGTATTGAGAAGATTGCTTGATTTGTGACAGCGTTGCGTGTTTATGCATATATCAATGATGGGATTAAGGGAGCGTAAACGCAAGAAAGAAAAAGAGAAACAGTCTAGACTAAACAGATGTATAAATTTTATTTCCTTCGAAATCTGTATTCATGATGAATCATACTTATAGTCCGTTTTCTAGACTCGCTTTTGAGCTTGTGAATATTTGCGATATACTTGTTTTAGTGTTATCGTACTCGTGCATCTGTAGGAAATATCCAAATATTTCAATTTTGTATCGAGAGATTTTAAGGTTTTTATTCATTTCTAGCATTTTATTATTATATTTAGCGGATAATACGTAATACGACTATTCGTCTTTCTCGCAAAATCAACTCACGAAACTGACTTTCTCGAATGAACAGTACATATGCTCAGCATTTGGTATATTTATGAATCCAGTTTACCAAAGATGATTTACAATTAGTACTGTCAATTGGTTATTTGTAAGCGCACATATGCTATTCTTAACATATTCTCCTTGAATTTTCGCATCAATACGTTATACTCTAGTAAATGCATTTAACGTGCGACCCGCCCAAAGTATCTGGTACCATTGCCTAAATGCCAAGTCACGAGCTCATTATCGTGGTAAAATAAGACGGCGATCTATCTTCTTTGTTAAATTTAGCAGAGCACATTGTACCAAATGAAGCTAACATTATAAATAATACTATTGTAATTCAAAAGGATCACTCGTATTCATTCGAATATTTTTATTCTTTAAAAACAAAACATCTCAACAGTATCAGATGTGCATTTTAACGACAAAATACATATCAATATTTTGAGGAAATACGTATTTAGCGCGTATTGCGATAATTTCTCGAGAATATATTATATTAAATTTGTTTGACACAATTTCATTTAAAATTAATTTGCATGATTTCGAATGTTATTTTAATTAATTTATGAAAATATTAAAACAACAGCGATTGGGAAAGTACAGAGTATAAGAGAACGGTATATTCTTAATCAACCATTGAATCATGACTGGCTAGTTATCGTGCATGCCATCCATTTCGCTTTAACGAAGTAGTAGCGCGTAATGCCAGTAGAACGTTTGACACCTCGTTTAAGCGGATGAGCGGGCGCAGATGACTGAGTGCGCCTACAAAGTGATCGTTGGAAAAGCGTGTGCGGTTCGTTAAATCGACTTAGTCGAGGTGATTTCGTGCATTAGCCGCGAGACACCCCGAGAGCAGCGTATTGTTGCAAACTATTTCGAGAGCGTGTGATCTCAGCGCAACAGCTGTGCTATCTATCACCAACAATGATTCAGTGATCGTACAACACAGTGCGCTCCTGCTGCTCCGTTTATAGAGTATAAACCGAGGGAAGACGGCTGAGAAAGGGAACAAACGAGAAAGAGAGAAAGAAAGAGAAAGAGAGACAGCAGCCTCTGGCTCGTGCCAGACTCGTGATCTTCAAAGTATAGGCAAACCTTTTTATCCTTCGCGAACAACCTGCCGTCGTTACAAACGCCACCGTCGTCGCGACGCTACGTTCTCGGCGTCGTCGTTTAAAAGACCGTATCCGGATCCAATTTCATAGTCGACGATATCCTGTACCATTCTCCTTTCTTCTTCTTCTCTTCTCGCACGTATCCAATGGATCTCCCTTTTTCTTCAACGTAATATTCTCTATTCCTTTCCATGACTCGTCACAGTTTTCTTTCAGCTCTTTGAATTATGCTCTATTACGCATACACACTTTTTGTTGGGACATGTAACATTGCTTACTTAATCTTATAAAAAATGTAATTCTCTTTGCGAGAGTTATAGTTTTATAGAGATGAAGTGGTTTTATCATTAGTAATACGAAATCATGAATTGGCGCAAAACATTTCCACATGAGAGCAAAACGGAAATTAATACAGTAGTGAACAAGTGCCGGTAATGACAAAATGTTTTCGGACCATGCATGGATATACATGTGTGAGAGATTGAAGCGAGATATTTCGTTGAGAGATTGGATACAGCATGCCTATGGGGCAGTTTAATTTATACTGCGCGATCATTTTGTAAACTGCGGCAAGTAATTTCAAATTCAACAGAACATTACGCGTGCTATTTTGTGCGCTTTCTATTATGCATATCACACTTTCTAAGAGTTATGTCATATACGCATTGCGAACTGAAGTCGCAATAATTTATTCGCATATATTGTATTATCTCTAGTCTGACATCAGTGTTATTTACTTTTTTCGTGAAACAAGTATAACTAACAAAGAATAAGAGAAATAAAGAAAGGCTGATGGACTTATTTTCTTTATGGAGACTATATTCTCTGTTCTCTCCTCAGATCTCTTCTCCGTTCTGGACTGCGATCGAGTTCAGATTCGAGTCGCGGATTCCGCTGCGAATTCCGAATCTCTTTTTCGCAAGGGTTGAAATACCGCCGGTTCAAGGCGTTTCCTCTTATCGAGAAATCCCGTGGAACGGGACCTCGTGCGCCAGGAAAGAAAATGTAAATCAGGCCTTGGGGTTAGGGAAGGACGGGTAAAGCCCCTTCGCGCCCCCGGGAAGAACCAGGAGCTACGGTGGAATGAGGGGATGAAGTCGATCGACGCCCGGGAGCTTGTGTATGCGTCTGCCTTTTATATGTGCCCTCGACCGTGTGCGAGCGTCGGTCCGTCGATGCAAATGCAACTCTCGTCGGGGGTTGGTTGTTTCGTCGCCCGGTGATATATCGCCTCTCTTGCGCACAAAACTCTCTCTCTCCCTTCCTTTCCCCCCGCCCCTCCCCCTTCATTCCCCGTTTGTGCTTCAGAGCGAGCAAACTCGACGTATTTTCGAGCCCTAGGGACCAACGCTGCCGGGTCTCTGCGCTCTGGAGTCGTCTATTTTTTTTACTCTTTTCGTCTTTTTATACGTCCCTCTGCTGGGAGCAGGCTTTAGGCGGAGCTGGACCAACGTCGTTTCTGTATTAGTTTTTACGAGGATAATACACAACGTTTAAAGGGATAAGGGATTAAACGGGCCAACTAACTGACCACCAACCCTTCCATGTATACGCGATATTATACAAGCAACGCGTAATATGTAAATTACTGGTAGGTGGGAGATGAGAGATTCCGTCAGCACTAAATAGATCTCAGAAAGTAGATATAATAATATAAATTCGAGATACGACTTGTTTCACATCAGAGCAAATTGAGAGTAAAATCATAACAACTATGCATGATGCTATTGATATTTATGAAATTCTTATGTTTAATTCTATTTTTATTATTTTGTGTTTATTACTTTACTTACTATTTACAAGATAGTTAGTAGTCTCGATAGTTTCATAATAAAATAGAAAATCAAATGTGTATCACATGAGGATAACTAAATTAAAATAATTATAGTTAAAGGGAGGGATACTTCATTTTTGATCGAATATTTTACCAATATATGTTCCGAGTTTTAAAATTGCAATGTCGTTTCCGTCGTTTCCGTCGTTTCCGTGTTCAATATCACGGGAAGATGCAATATGTAACGTAGCATTCGACGAGGGAACGATTCCCTCGGAAGAAATAAGCGCGACATAAGGTACCGGAAGGGCGATCGTACTCTGGCAAAAGCCGCGGTCGCTTAGCGCGGCCGCTTTGGGAGAAAGCATCATAAATAACGCCCGAACTTCGGATCTACTCTCACTCCCGTCGCCATCGCCCGTCGCCCGTCGCTCCTCGCCCCTCGTCCCTATTTCTCCGTTTTTCTCTTTTTCTCGTCTCGCCTGTGTTTCAGTCCACGGATATCACCACGGCTTCTCATCCCGCGGTGTTTCGGGCGGGCGCGCTTCGATCTCTCTCGGCAGGGTTTCGCAAAATATGAGTAAAAACTACGAATAAGAGGGTTGCCGCTATGTTACATCCATAAATAACGGGACACATGACAACCGAGCCGAGTGGCTGTCGTCGAGGTACTCGTGTATTACTGTATTTTCTGGGTTTGCGCGGGCTCCGCGGACTGGTATTTTCACACGCACCGCCAGAATAAAAGGCGGCTTCGCGTTGAATCTTGTCGCGGTTTTCCTCGCGGATACCGCTGAAAACATCAGTCTTATATGTATTTTTTCGCAATATTATACTTGCGATCATGTAAATATGTCGTTCTATCTTATTATATTATTGTATACAACCAATGATATATCATCCAAGCATTAATAAACTAATTAGATCGGCATCGATATTTATGATCTTTTTGCAGTTATCAGCTCTTAATAGAATTGAGTGAGATAATGTAATAGACAACAACAATGATAAATTATAAATTGTTATAATCGGAATATGAATTATCATTATATAACTTTACAGTAAAGCAATACTAATTGCAAGTGGAGATGAGAGATTAATAAGGAGTAAGAAACAAAATAGTAGAGATACAAATTTACATATATTAACAGATTTTTCTTAATATTTTTGATAATCTTAGGATTTGTAGTAGCCGTAGGCATTGTCGTACGCGCTAATGCATACGTTTTAATATGTATAAACGATGGATTTCTTGAAGCCATAGAATCTCACTTGCAAATCTCACCTGCACGTGCCACGCATTTCGACATCATGAGAGCGAAGCACTATTCGTGTGAAAGCCGCGAGTTTCGGATATGCGCAACATCATGCCAGACTCTCGCGCTATGCAGCGAAATAATATATGCAGACGCTAATACATAGACCGTGCCCTCTTACCTTCGTCTTCATGCCAGCCAGGCAAGAGTAGTTACTAGCTTGCAGGGTGCAACGCGCACCGGTATGCATCCTGTCTCTGCGCCTGAGTGCATGCTGCAATATTTACCCTCACCACGCGGCAACGTGACTCCTTATTTCTAAAGTGAAATATAACCAGTACCACGAGCAGTGAAACTCTTTCGACTGTATATTCTGATATCACTCTTGGATGTATCCGTGTTTTATAATTTGCAAATTATAAAACAAATTTTTAATTATAGGAGAAATAGAATATTAGTATATTTTAACATGAATATTAATTTCAATCTTGTGATTATTATAACACGCTTAATAAAAAATACCGATATCAACAATTTCGATTAAAATACCGTAATAAATACTATACAGATAAAAATATAATTACATATATATCAAATGTAAATATCAAAGCGATATCGTTTTTCCTCAATATTATTCTTAAAATGTAGAAATAAATATGAATTTGTCAAAATATTTGAATACAACTATCAAGCTCACATACTTTTTTGAAATTATGTTATAAACGCGATTTAATTTAATTATTTGCATTTATTGTTAGACTACGGTGCACTCGGCTGTGCTGTAATCAAAACTGTATATAGGAAAACGGAGATTGGTTGGAAGAAGTCTATAGTAGACGGGTGATTAATCTAATCATTAGTTTACTAGTGGTAGATCACTGCCTGGATAAAGCCTTCGTAAGCGCTCGCGAGTAGCAGGATACGAGCCGATTGGTGACAAATGTTTATACTTTCCTTCGCATGTATAATACGACCGTCGGTATAAGACAATGCCGCAATTATCTATATATACGCACTATATATAGGGGGAGGGTGGATATCGTACTAGGTCAGAGAGTATTCATGGTTTATCAACACAGCGAGTTGAAGATTCTTGAATATCCCAACATGATTCCGCGGATGTTGTTTCAATCGGACTTGGTGTTCTTACTGCGAATTTTTCCGAGTAAGCCGTGGCATAATGAAAGATGATGAAAGAAGGAACGGAATGATAGAGCGTGTATCTGGACGATAGGTCATTCCGTCGAGAGGCATTGTGAATAATATGCTAACGCAAAATATATCTACTGAATCCACGCGTGTCGCACGGGCTAAAAGAAATAGAAATTATTGTTTGTTGAAAATAAAGAATAGAGGGAATTTTATTGATAATAGTTGTATTTTTAATATTAATTAATAAAAGTCATAATTAGATTCAGTATTTTGTTTTTATTTCCATAAAAGTTTATACTATAAAAAAATACAAATACAAAAATTGAATTCATTCACTCATTTTATCATATTCTCAATCTTATTTTACTCGCGCGCGTCTTTCTATGAAACTTCGCTTTAATGTATGATAAAAGATAGTGAATAATCTATGAAATGCACATTAGCAACTGAATATTTGCCGAATTCTTATTTGATATTTTATCATGTGTTACATTAGATTAAATTAGTTTACATTAAACTTGTTAATGATCTTATATATTTATACTATTTTGTATGAAGGAAATTTTTTAAATAATTGTAATTGAGAGAGAGAGAGAGAGAGAGAGAGAGAGAGAGAGAGAGAGAGAGAAGTAAGTTAGTCTATAGTACGTAAGTAGTTAGTATGTAGAAGAGAAGTATTACTTCCTTACCTTCTTATTCGTCGTCTTCTCGTACTACGTTCCGTTTTGG
>NW_012130080.1:431424-433636 GCF_000143395.1 Atta cephalotes | reverse complement strand
TATATATATATATATATATATATATATATATATATATATATAGAACAAATCTCCGTGATTATTACAGTATATTATTTCGCATGAAATGTTGTAAATTAATAGACTAACGAAATGTTTGTGACTTGATTCCTGATTATCATTCGGACTCAGATTATTATTTATAAGTATATATCTATTATTTGAACTTCTTTTTCGTTAAATGTTATAATCTTGATTTTTATAAATAAATTACAATAGCAACGTTACACATTTTAATACTTTGTTTGGATTTAGACAATGTTGCGATGATCTGCTATCTCTTCCTTTGTGATCAGCTTAATGCGGGAGCTTAGCTGTGCTTTTGTATGCGATCTGTCGGCTTGAACAGAGAATTTTGTCATGTCATGGTCTGATGACGCGGGTACATCGTTTCTGTCGCGTCACATAGAGCTGAAGAGCCGCACTGCATCCATTGTGAAACTGATGTGTGACCCAGTGACCACGAATGAAAGTATAATGCAATCGCTAATTGAATTACTATAATTTATGAAACATTAGTGAAATCGTCAAATTTAAAATAATTATTTATACAAAAGTTTTTGTTTATTAATACGTATAAGAGGAATTATAATGTAAAACATCTCATTTCCGATCATCTTTTGATCTCACGAATTTTTTAATGATCGCTAAAGATAAAAATGTTAAAATTTTTCACACAATTATAACAAAAAAAAAAATCAAGAAAGAGAGAGTTGAAGAAATGTATCTATATAATTTTGAAAAATCCTGAAAAATCTTGCAATTGTTTCTAACGGTTTTAAATCCAATGACACGCGAAAAGATACTGATACATTGATCGCAGCTCGTTCAACTCATTCGAGAATCGATTCGTTTTTTTGATAGGCGCCGCTTTCGGCTTCTTACACACGACTCGACGCATTTTCATCTGACATTGAAACGCCTGCGAGAGATCGTAGGGAGTAAAAAGGAAGCACCCACTCGCCAGTCGTCCCGTGGTGAATCAAGTTGTGTGTGTCGGTCGTGCGGCGGGGGGTCGGTAGGAGCTAACCGACAGTATCGCTCCTAAAGCATTGCTTCCATAACACATCACAGCGATATCTTAAAGAAAGACTTATTCAGGATCTGCAGAGAAAGAGGTATAAGATATTAAGATGGTAGATCAAGTGTGCGAGCAAGATAAGAAAAAGTCTAGGCAAGATTAGAACAACACGGCAGCCTCAGTTAATAACTACGTAGGTATTAGATTCGCGTGCAATTATATCCACATTTGTTATGTGAAAGCAAAACGTAAAAGAAAAAATAGCCATCATCTAAAAAGTACTGTAATTTATAAGAAATCATCGTTTAAACAAGCCGATAGTCGGCCGATCGAGAATTTTCGACCGCGACAATTTTATACAAGTCGGATATCGGATGCATGTAGTTATCAGTTACATTTATCTCGTCAACGGATATATGCGCTGAGCACATATCACAAAATGAAAACTGATGAAATTCGGATAATCGCGAGCGGAAGTTGTCGCTGTCATTTCTGATAACTCGTGCCGCATGACAAAAGGATGCTTCCTTGACTGGAACTAGCCTTCCTCGTTAAAATATTATTATTCCAATTATTGATTTTTCGCACGTCACGTTTTGCAATATTTATATATAAATTGACCGAATGATGGCAGAAAAGATAGCGAAGAATATCTTAACCATGTTCATCAGTTACCGCATTCACATCTCTTCTACCTAACGAGCAATAAACGTTCGCACTGTTCCTTTCGTCTACCTTTCGCAGAGTTGCTCGCCGAGTTATACGTTGTCCGATAACGAACGTTCGTCCCACGAATATCAAAGATCTTCTTCTGACTCTCTCGCCCTCTTTCTCTCACGTTTGATCTCGAATCTACCTGCGGCTCGGTTCTTTCGAGTTCTCCCCGTCTGGCTGTAGCCACTTGGATGAACTCTGTCTTGGCATCGAATGGATTTTTTGGTACGCGAACGATCCTGGGAATGGTAGTACATCGTTAATAAAGAATACGCCGTGGGCACGCATGCCATTGGCGCTCGCGAGCTACAACCATCGCGGCATCTCGTTATTCGATTATTAATAATAAGCGGGACTCGACGGAGCAGGAAAGAGTACACACACACACACACACACACACACACACACACACACACACACACACACACACACACACTCTCTCTCTCTCTCTCTCTCTCT
>NW_012130080.1:430299-431404 GCF_000143395.1 Atta cephalotes | reverse complement strand
GAGAGAGAGAGAGAGAAAGTTTAGTTCATGCTAAAGAGTTTGAATGTGAAAGAGAGAATTATTCTACCCTTCTATTTTCGCGGCTTTCTTCGACAGCCTTTTGTTAGGTCGTGAATTAGATTGCATAATCCCGTTTGTATATGAAATGACACCGTCGTCTCGCATAGCTGACGTTTAAGCAGCAAGTCTGCACGACCATTGTCAGTCTGTAATTGACTCTGATTGGAAGATTGGATTTGGATCGTCGTAACTCCCGCGTAGTGAATAAGCGCACTTGCGCGAATCGTTTCGACGACGAATTCGCTTCCACGGTACCAAGCACTTCGTTAAGCTCAATTATCCAACGAGGGGTTATCGATATGAGTACCATTGAGAATCAGGAGGCGGAGATAGCAACTCCGCTATCGAAATCGAACTTCCGCTTTGGAGCCTTTCCGAAACTTCGCTGTCGAACTCCGAAACTCGGAACTTTCTCCGAATACAACGATAGACTTTAACTTTTAATTAGTTTCACGTTAATTAAAAAATTATTATCTTCACCCTTTTCTATCACAGATAGAAGTAACGGGTATAGATTTTGTCACAGCAGTATACTTTTATTAGAATTTGTTTAGCTATTCTATCTGGTATTATTATCAAAATTCTATATGTGTGGTTTATAGTGCCCTCTGTGAAATTTAATTTACTATTTTAGAATTACATAATCCACACGAAATTATATTGACGAGAAAAGTCGATTTTGAGAAATATTAAGACTTACCGCAATCGTGTTTCGTAAGACCGTAAAACGCTATCATTAGGCACGAGTGCGGTTGCCAGTACTGCTTGCGGTTAGCTCTCCTTTTCTCGTATGCACTTCGCTCCTTCCATCACGAAGCCATCACGAAGAGCGCATGTACGTCGCAAAGTTTTTTGCGTGCAAAGTGCGTGCGGTTTATTCCAGCAACGAGGATACATTTATGCCTCTTTCCCGAATACTCGCTTTGCGGTTTCGCCGCAAAATGTCGTCCGTTTTAACGAATCTTCCACGCTTGCATGTATACCACGCAATTATATATGTATGTATATATATATATATATATATATATATATATATATATATATA
>NW_012130080.1:422513-425510 GCF_000143395.1 Atta cephalotes | reverse complement strand
ACACACACACACACACACACACACACACACACACACACACACACACACACACACACTCTCTCTCTCTCTCTCTCTCTCTCTTTCTCTCTTGGTAGATACGAATCGTTATAATGATCCTACTCGCTACCGGTTAAAACATTTCTCGTCCTCGGTGCGCGCAATGGAGCAAAGAGGATACTTCGGTCGGTACCTCGTCGCTGACGCTGCTGCTGATGCTGTTTCTGCCGCCGTTGTTGGCACGGTCATTTGGTACTTCTAATCACGTGCCACTCCACTCGAGTTATAAATGACTTCGTGCTTTCATCTCGTGCTCCGTCTTACCTCGTCTCGCGCCATTTGCCCCTGCTTTTTTTTATCATTGTTATTATTTCACGGCTGATCCCTCTCTCTCTTGTAAAATTATAAAGCCGATGACAAGGAAGATGAATATCCGCCGCGGGGGGATGAACAAAATTTGTTTCTCGTTCTGCGATCAAAAATGGCGGTTCCGAGATTCCAATTTTTTCCCATCTATATAAAGAAACACACGCGGGAACATATTTTTATTTCGGTTAATGGTGATAATCACATCGATAAGATCATAGCAAAACTAAAATCTATCTAACGTGAACAGAAAAGTGTAAATTATAGCCGCGTTATGCTTTATCAGATTTTATAATTATACATCATTTTATCGTATACATCTTTTACATTTTTGTAAAAATTTCAACAATTTCTATTATGACAATTATTAAACCTATTCTTAAATCATAGAATCATTGATGTATGATTATAGGATACCTAATCATAGGATATCTAATTGGCTTTTTAATATCTATGTTTCAATGTGATCCGTTTGCACATGAGTGTGAAATATTGCCGACGAGACAACGGTAATGATCATTTTTTCCCATCTATAAAGAAACACACTTTCATAGTGACGATATAATTGTTGAGTGGTTTGCGCTCTACGAACGATGTCGTGAATCAGGATCGAGCAAGTGTCGATCTACACATGCATAGATTCTGATACGCGCGAGAGATGCACGGGTCACATTCCACGGAGCATTATTTCCTCGCTCACATCGAAGACCAACAAAAGGCAGCTTCTCTCAAAAGGTATCCTCGTCCCCTTCTCAGCATTCTGCCGTCGTATCACCATCTTTTCTCTGCCTTCCACGCTTCTTCGTTCCTGGACGGCGCGGCGGCCCTCATTAATAGTATTCACTGGAGAAGATTCTTACTTGATCGCACCGGAGCGCGCGTTATGCTTGCTTCTTGGATGTGCGAGACTATCTCCGCTTTGCTCCGCCTCTCACCCGCCACAGCGGTGAGAGATTTTCACCGTTGGATTCTCCAGGTAGCATATTTAAAGTTTCTAACGAACTTCGGATGATACATGGGTTTGCGGGATTAGTTTGCCGACCGAAGGCGCAATCTTCGGAATCTCCACAAATTCGATTTATCATTTGTCCACCTATAAGGATAAGAATTTTGAAACTTTATCCATCTTACTTTATCCATCGTATAGAAACAAAATCTTTTTTCTTACGTTATTATTATGTTTTTTATGACATTATCTTTTTTAATATTTCGTATTCTCATGAAATTATATTGACAGCTGGTCAAAAATAATGATTAAAATTTTATGATTCGTGGTGTTGATACAATGTAAACTTTTAACACATGTAACTATATCAAGCACATATTATAATTCACATGTAATTGATTTTCATTTAAAGACTTGAAGGAATTTATTCTATTTTATCAAAATTTCATGAAAATCTTTTCGCACGATTGGCTCTTCGATCGTTATTCGCGGATGCACCCGGGAAAGGTGCATAGCGGCATCGCCGCGTGTGCAGAATAGACATCAGGGTACACCCACATCGCGTGGCGGGTAGCAGCGGGGGTTCGCGTGATTTGTGGCTGCACCACGAAGTCACACAGCGGTTGATATATTTTACGGTCGACTGTCTTCCACTTCTCTTTCCTCATCTCTTCTACCAATGTAGATTCTTTCTCTCTTCCTCTCAGTCGCGTCGCTTTGACCTGCGAAAGACTCAGCAGCCGACATTGTACCGCATACACAAGCGGTCAGCCGTCTTTACACGCGGCTACATCGTATTTACATGAAAAAGGAGTTGCCTGCTCTTTCCGCTCTGCTGCAACCTCTCCACCTCTCTCTGTGGAGGCGATCTCTCGGACTCTCGCCCCCGTAAAGCTTGACGAGGCACCTTTCTCTTGCCCCCGTACTTCGCCGAAGATACCCTCAGTGTAAACACGGTTCATCATTATCGCCGGGGGAGCCTATATTTCAAAAACTACAGCGCTGGGCTCTTTACGGCACTGTTCGTTCCGGATCTCTTTGAATGTCGGTGTGTCGGACATTTTTTCTTTCTCCCTAGTTGCTTTTTTACAAACGCTTTATTAGAACAATCAATATCAGTTTTATAATACGTCTCTCAATTTTGCGCGAATAAAATCACAATGAGCGAAGAAATAATTATGTGATTGTCCGAAACAATTAAAAATTTTTAATAGACAAACAATTAGATTTTTATGAAGAAGAAATGAAAAAAAAACATGTAACAACTAGAAAAATTTATCGTTTCGCACGCCAATCTGAATGGAGATAATACCGAAGGCGTTTTCTCGGATATTACGCTTGATTGTCGCATACCTGCCACCCTCTTTCCCTTCATCGCTAGCTTCTCACTGAAACGCATATGAAAGAATTTAGACGCGCCTCGAGTATTATAGGGGATATCCACAGTGAGATAGCCAGGGGGACGGTGTTGGAAAGACAGGTTGGTCGCCGCAGGGGTCTACCGCAAAGAACGCATGCAAGCGAAGAAGATGGAGCAGGAGGAGAGGAATGGAAGAAGAGGAATAAGACCCCGCGAGAGAGAGAGCATGGCATGGTATATATATATATATATATATATATATANATANATANTATACTATATATATATACTATACTANAGTACTACGTACGAACTACAGTAGTACTAG
>NW_012130080.1:418527-421782 GCF_000143395.1 Atta cephalotes | reverse complement strand
GAGAGAGAGAGAGAACTGGAGGAGGCAGGCTTACAGACACGCTCAGCCATTCTCGAAGCCACTAATGTATGTAATTGATCTATTGTGCGATGCATTAGCCCTACAGGCATCAGATAGGTTATAGCAGTGCCGAGGGTGGAGGTGCGGATGGTGGAGAACGAGGAGTGGAAGGAACTTGATGGAAAAGGGAATAGAGCGAGAGAGGGAGAAATCTGTGAATGGGAAACGGATTTCAGCAGCTTCTCTTATTAGTTCTTTGCGTCATTAGATTAGGCTAATGCACTCTAGTCTCTCCATCACTTCTGTCTACTCCTACCACTCCATCGCTATACCTATCAGATTCTCTTCTCTTCTCGTTGATGCGTACCGCTGAACGGCATTGTCAACGACGACGATTCCTTTCTTCTAATTTTCAAGAATCGCATTTGCATAACGATACACCAAATGGATTTTGTCCTTTATCGCTTCGAATTTAAATATATTGCATTCATTTATCATTTGTTAAAAAAATAGAATGTGAGGTTTTACCAAATTAATAACAAAGCAGGCATATACGCTGCAACCATTGTATTCGTTTAAGTTTCGCTTCGTTGATGCCCTTAATTTGTGCGGTGCATTAGAGCGATACGATTTGAGGTTTCACGATTTTCGAGCTCGTCAACGAGCTACCAACGTATTCAACGCATCACGTTGGCACACGTTGGTACATCCGTCTGAAGAAAAGTAAATTATCCTCTTATTAATTCTATGTGAACGATGCGGTCAGCGATGCAATACCGCGTACACAATTAGGCTTGTCGACACGTCATTTTGCATGACTCAAAGCAACCCTCGACTCTCGCGACGTAATAGTTTATGCGGTTTACCACAGTCGAGCTATTGACATATTTTGACTTTATCGCTCGTCCTCGGAAATATGCCTGCACCTTTCGGTTTCTTTCCTCTTTTAGCAATATTCATTCGTTATTTTGCGGTCGTGTTGTTTCGTAGCACGGAGTCCTTCGTAATTACGCAGATTTCTTGCACGTGAAGTCCTCGAGGCTAGTTTCGATGAACGGTAAAAAAGTGGAAATGGAGTCGGTAATAAGTGGGAAGTAAAAAAAAAACCGTGTGGGCGAGGGTAGACAGATGGGATAATTGGAAGAGGATGCCGGAAATTACGCGATTGCCGCAAGATGGACGAGCGATCCTGAGATATCGCAATGACTTCACGGTCGAACGTTTTTCGAAATTCACTGTAACTCTGTGAATCCTTTCCATTTCCCTTCTTCGATGCATGCTTGTTAGCTTATCGTTAGCTTGTAGAAAGATTTCGACCGCACAAATGTTGCGCGTCACCCGTCGTGCATGTGACTAATCGTCCCCATGCTGCAACCAACCGGATTGTCTAATTATTCAGTCGATTTCGATCTGGAATTTCTCTTGAGGATCGACCTTTCGCGTGATACGGTATATACTCGTATATTGTGACATGTAAATTACGTATCGGTCTGATTTAATACCGCGATACCAATGAAATGAAAGTTAGTCTTCTATGTTACTTACAGTAGTTAGATTCATAGATTACACCGACAAACTGCTTTTAGATTATTACGGAGGAGTGACACTTTTTGAGGAGCGCACTTAAAAATTTTGTAACGTTGGAAAACCGGAAATTCCGTAAAAGGGATTGAGTCGGTTTTAAGCGCGAAAGGCATTGTAATACGATTCGTTTGCTATTTGCCGAGAAACTCGGTATAACCAGTCGAGAAAACTATTATCTCGAGTTGATTATGATTGCATGACTATGAAATTGCTCGCTATGAACAGTGAACGGCTAGAAGCGCGCGCGCGACGAGGGTGGAGGCGGATAGCAGTGGCGGGTTTGCATGACTCCGAGTTTCTCAACAACAATCGTAACTAGCTTTCGGTAGTGACGGAGCTTCTGGGGTGGAACCAGGCGGCGTCTTCCCACGTCAGCGTGACGGACAGACAGCAGCCCCGGGCGGACTGACAGACAGCGCGACCGGTAGCTCGTATTTTATTCAGTGGCCCTGGCGACCGAACAATTACGAGCGTTCCGCGGGTTCGTACCGAGCCATGCACGCACCGACGATACCGACCAGACGAACTAACAGGATGCGAACCAACTATGCCAGACGACTACAGGATACTTCGATTGTGTGCGACGGATAATTATCGTCGAACGATTTGTCGGTCTCTTGAGCAAGCGAGAAAAGCACGAATCCAACGGTGCGCGTCCACCACTGGCATTTCCGCGATCTTATTGAACATATACGTAAGCACCGTGTCTAATTTGATAGATAATCTTCTCGGCTTCCATGTCGGAACTTTTGCGGCGGACGTCGCTTCCGTGGCCAGTCAGTCGACACGATAGATCCTCGAAATTTCTTTTTATTCTCGTGTTGCTCAAAGTATTATTAAAGTTTTATGGAATAGACTCGCGATTTTTTACCGCGAATAAATACGTAACAGTGAATGAAAAAATTAAAAAAAAAAACAATGTTCTTTTTTAATAGGATTATTTGATTTGTTCACGATGAACGATGAACGAATACGAAGACGAGTCTTCACGAATCTCCGTCAGAAACTTCTCCATTTCTAGCTTCGCGCACAGCAAAAACGTCATTCATACTTGCGCGCAGGCACACGGACTGCTCTTTTGTTCTCCAAATTAGGATACAGAAGTGGATTCAGAGCTTGCCCGCGTACTTTCCGGCCATTGCATTGAATCTGTGGGCCCAGCGTTAGCCGACTCTGTCTTTTTCCGCGAGACACGTCACAACGGAACAATGGGATCCTTTCCGTTTCTCAGCAACGTCGGCGAAACCTCCGCCATGAATGAAAATCCGTTCGGCGACGTTAACGTAAATTCTCCATTCAACCGCAGTCCCGTGCCTTAATAATAAAGAGCTGTGTGCAGTTATTGCAATTACAGCAACTGCCGCGACGAGTAAGTGCGTGGATGGTGAGTGAGTCACGCCGTATGTTTGTATGTGCGAAGGTATATCTCTTTCTCCTTTTTTTGAGCCTCTTCAAGTCTTTGTCGCATCGCATTCTTCTATTTCATTGTCGAGAAAACCAATTTCCTGGTACCTAAATTACGCTCGCTTTCGTGCTCGGGACGAGAGAAAGATGAGAAGAAAGAAGAGAGTTGGGTAGTCTAGGAGATAGATAGATAGATAGATAGATAGATACAGAGAGAGAGAGAGAGAGAGAGAGAGAGAGAGAGAAGAGAGGGTGAGAGAGGAGACG
>NW_012130080.1:395692-417443 GCF_000143395.1 Atta cephalotes | reverse complement strand
AGAGAGAGAGAGAGAAGAGAGGGGTGAGAGAGGAGCGGAAAAACCTTACCGTAATATCACAAGTTTCTACCTTGAATTTAGCGCGAGCCTCAAGCTGGAACGCCGGAGGCAGAGCGAGAAAGAAAGGACGAGGAGAAAGATAGAAAATGAAGAGAGCGTGAGGGCGAGCGGGCAAAAACGTTAATTTGAAAACGTCACAGTTTAATTTAAAATTACGTAAGTAGGGGGCTGTTCTCTCTCCCTCTCCCTCTTCCTCTCATCTCGCCTCGTCTATCCTTCTCGTTTTCTACGCCCTTTCGTTCCTCGCATTCTCTCTTCTTTCCTCGTCTCTGGTTCATAGCGGACTCGTCGTTCCTCCTCTACCTCTGTACGGCAGCTACGGCATTCTTGCGATCGTGGTAATAATAGACGCGAAGTTTCGCCCGCGATTTCACCTTCTCTCATACCTTCCGTCTACTGCTGCTTGCAATTATTCAGAGAACGAGCGGAATTCTCTTTTTCGTGGGCACGAAATCAGCGAAAACTCGAGAGGCAAGAGAAAATTGTGCTGAATTCGAACTTCGTTTGTATTCGTCAGCGGAAGATTATGGAAAATTCTTCCCTTTGGTCGCAGCTGAAGAAATGATAGCTGTTAAATTATCAGAGTAGCTAATGAAAGAATTCATGGCAGATGTTTTAATGTCTTACGGCTATTGAGAACTACACTTTCCAGAATTAACATACAAATACATGTATTATAATCTAAATGAAACGAGTCGAAGATCCGATAGAATAATATCTACCGCACGAAATTTAATATAAAAGGAAAACGGCCTGACTAACATCTTGCAAATTTCTTGAAGTACAATTTTAAAAGTATCTTCCTTTTTCCCTCTGGTTTTTTTTCTGTTTAGTTTTAAAACATCTCGGGGTTCCATCGAAAGTGCTTCGCGTGTAGAATTTTCGTCACGTGAGACCGACATAGAGATACGAAAGAATCGAGAGGTGCATCCTTGACCTTTTCGCACGATCGCATTGTTGTGACTCTGACCATTATATTATGCATTACTGTGATAATAAAAACGAAAACTTGCTGATATATTACATTTACTATTTTAAATTATTAATATTTGTACTTATACAGAAATCTTTCTCTTTACAATCAATTGTCATTCAATGATAAATCACAAACTAAATATTAAAAATATACGAATACAGTATTTACAACTTATAATTTTTTACATATTTTTCCTAATCTGTATATCATCCATCTATAATAATCTCTAATTTTTTTTTGTTTCAGGTGAGTACTTCACTTTTGCTAACATTAATGAACAAGTGCTGGCATGCGTAAGTAAGACTTTCAACTTGTCAACTCGTTTTGTGTACGCCGTTTCGCTCAAGTATCGACATTGCATTTTCCTAGTCGGTCGATTCGTATGCTTATCCAACGTAAGCCAACCGGAAGTGAATTTCTGGTCAGTCAGGAATTATCTTCATCCTAGTCGGTCGATTCGAACGCTTCCTGTCGGTTCGGAACTCGCGGCGATCACGAACAAGCTGACCGGAAGTTCTTCCGGAGTGCAAATAACACGATCGATCGTTGTGCTTTCTTCATTTCTGTTACGTTCCTTCTTTAATGGACTGGCGCTGATGTCACGGTTTACTTGTCGTTGTTCGAATAGGGCTAGATACAAGAGAAACCCCCTGAAGAGACATGGGGTTATGCGTACAACACGTCGTTATGTTGTTTTCACGGGGGTGAGAATAAACACACTCGTGCCGAATAATACAAAGGTAGGCGCGGAGGAAGACGGGACATGGTTTTCCGTCGGAAGTGACGTCCCTCTTTTGCCGTCACGGTGGGGAGACTACAGCACCGATTATGCCTTGTTCTTTCTTCAAAGTATTATATAGAAACACGATACTCAACCGAGTCACCCTTCGAGTCACCGCGATCATCCCTTCCGCACTTGAAACGTAACAATCGCATTTTTTTTAGCATTCATCGCTGTCGCTCGTGTTGTAATTTGCCGTATCAAATTCGGATTTGTTTGCCAATTAAATTAAGTCATTCATAGGGTTTTACGTAAGATGTGGCTTTAGCTACAATATTTTCTTCGTAATAATTTTTGCGTAATATATATCTTTGCTTCCGCTTATTTTCATAATTAATTATTATTTGTAATTGTTTAATATTTTAAAAACTTTTAATATTAATTCGTCAGAAAATATACGCGCAGTAGAAGTTTAAACGTATGCTATTCGAAATATCATTCATCTTAAACATGCGAACGATAGTTATTCAAAGTATCTGGTGAAAATTACGAATTTCGCTGGCATACACCGGAAAACGCGATCGGTGTAGATAGCATCGTTCGGTCGCCGCGCCGTGAACCACTGCCGCGTGATTCTCGCGCGTGGAAACGCAATATTCCGCGTTGGTTACTGTCGTTCGTCGACGCAACCGACGCACTCACATCGCGGAATCGTACAATGATCGTTTAATCGGGCGTGTACCAAACAATTGGTGTGTCGCTCGCGTTCGCCGCGCCGGACCGACCATGGCAACAACTCCGCATCGCTTCGCGTCGCTTCGGCGCGGCGTTCGCTCTCGTCTTCCGCAGAGACAAATAGCGCGAGACGGTCCGACGAGCATTTGATTTGCCCGTGCTGTTGCGTGCGTGCACATGATGCGTATCCGCAATACGTACTCTGCTTGCGCGCGTATCGTCAGGAAATACGAAATCGGGAAATCGCGCGTTCTACGCGCCGTTACGCTCATCGACATTCTGTGTGTTGGAACTTACGGCTGGTTCGGGAGATCGATCTTTCATGTGGCGAAATGGAGAACGAAATGGAGATATATGGCCTACAGGGAGAATATCTGATCGATTAAATTTAAATCGATGAGAATAACGTGAATTCGTTTAAAGCTGATGCTTATATGATCGTTGATTTATGTCTATATTTCAAATGATCATATTAAAAATATTTGTCATGACTCTTTTATATTGTTTTACTTTATCGACTAAAGTATTCGTAAAACGTCACACATAGAATTATTATTATTATTATTATTATTATTATTATTATTATTATTATTATTATTATTGAGTGTAACTCAACTCTTGAAACAACCGCCGTTATGGAATATTAATGTTTCTAGTCGATTTGGTCGACTACTAGCAACTGTGAACAATAATTCCCCTGAATTTTACGATTGAGAAAATCGCGGTCTCATTAAACACTGACATCGGAGATACAAATGCGACGTTACAGATACGTTTTAGCCATGTACCTCGAGAAGTACGAGACAACGACGATGATTCAGAGATATTTATGAAGTGTAGAGAGTCGCCACGTGGAAAGAGAAGAGAGCGCATCGCGTACGGTCGAGTAGAATTACACGATGTCGACAATGATATAACGCGCATATCTCTTGCGAATATTCTTTCCTGTAGCTGTCCCGTGAAATCTCTCATCGTCGTCGGGAGACGAGATCCAAAGAGAATTCGATGCGGCTTCACGTTTTGTTCTTCGAGACTAAAAATGCTAGCGGGAATCGGAAAAATTCTTGTTGAATTTGTACTTTTTTCTTTTCGGCACTGTCTATCCGCTTGCTCGAATAAATCTCTTCGGGTTCAACGTCCGCAGGTATCCGCCAACACCAGCTCTACCGTGGAATGCTTCGTATGTAGAGCCTCTACGTACTACATGGGAACTCCAATAACTTCGGACTAAATTCCTGTCGACCTTTACCACGTTCTTCGGGATGGATTTCTATCGTATCAGATCTAGAGGTCGATCCTTTCTCGCATGAAGCAACGTTTGCTTGAATTGCCCCGAGAAAAACAGATTAACACACAACACAATAACAATCGGTATAATATCTTCGTTTAACAAACAATGTGTAGCTCGATGTCAGAGATGTCAGCTCGATCAGAGCATGATATCAAACTTTTTATGTTTTATCAAACCGTGTAAGTGGTTTTCATTTAAATTAATCTAAGTATAATAAATTACACTAATAATAATAATAATAATGTTTTCATATTTTATTTCGTATGTTAGTAAGTAGGAGGGGCCAGTATATTATATAGTTTTATCTTAATGATTAATATTGTGAACGAGATAAATACATTACGATTATATAGATAAATACATTATGATTATATAGTTACCGTGTATTACTATCATCCAAGTACGTATAGAGATACAACGTACATCTCTCATAGATATCAGTCACAATTGAGGATCCGTTAGCATTCGTACGATTGAGATAATTTTACATTCGCTGCATGTTCTGGAACATAAATGTGAAAAGAAATTACCGATATCAACGGAGTCACGGAGATCACGTCATTCGTCCTGGCACGAAACCCGACGATTAGGCGATGGATCGTAATCAGAGAGACATATACCGTCGTCGTCGTCGTCGTCGTCGTCGTCGTCGTCGTCGTCGTCGGAGACCGAGACCACTGACTTCCTTTATCGACATTTTGATACAAAATGGCTGCGCTCTACGGGGTGCCTCTGCGTAATCTCTCTCGATTCAAATTAACACACGCAGAGCCCGCTGGGGGGCCCAGGTCCGTGCTGTGGGGAGCTTGCGCCGCGGTATAGAGAAGATAATATCGCCGTACATTCAGATCCTCTTTGTTTTCCTTTTGGAGAACGATCGGACCGCCCTTTTCTTCTTTTCGTTAACGATCGCTCAGTAAAGAGGCGAGTGACAGGCGCCACGCCGGCTTTGACAAATCGCTGCCACTATCCACGTTATTCGCCATATATGTATGTATGCATAATACGATACTAGAAACTCAATCTATTCTTTTTTTTTCCTTCGCATGTATAACAATAATAAAATTGACGAATAAGAAACAATTCGTTATCATATCCGAAAATTAATGAAATAAAATAATTTTTAGCTGTGATATTGTTTTAGTTCTTCTTAGTTTGTAACAGTTTAGACAACAGACAACGATAAAACATGAAATTTTGAGGTAATTTTGTTAATTTAAATAACTACCTTTTTAAAGATATTATTGATTCGTCGTGTACATATTTACGAAACATAATAATACGTACCTAATTTTTGTACGTTATACCTGTAATCTCTTAGCTTACTTAAGGGGATGCTAGAGTGACGATCGAAATTAAATGGGATCGGATTACACATTTATGATTTACAACACATAGGTATATACGGTTTATAAAACATCGATAGATTACTACATACTACTATATCAATGTGTTATGTATGCATACATAACACGAAAATCTCATGTACTCTTTTCTTGTATTAAAGCTCCTAAGCTCTTTTCTAAAAGCACAATATTGTTCTTTTACTATTATAATATTTAGCCTGAATTAAGCTTGTTTTATACGTACAAAGTATGAAATTTTTATATAAAGCAAATATAGTTACGAGCTGACGCCAAAAGTCGATAACAAAACTATAATATTCTAATTTTTGTTTATTTTTCATATAAAATTATTTAATTCGGGCTGCGTTAGCGTCTATATTTTAATTCTAGAGGAGGATTTTTTATCTGTAAAATAGATACGAAAAATTAGTTCAAAAATTATACGTATATACAAATGATAGATCGTTGGTGAGAGACCTCGTCATAATGACTCGGCCAACCTCATAGTCAGTAAGCTAGTTTTTTCTGTTTGAATTCGATCTGATTCACTCGATAAAGAAATTCGGATGAATTAATTACAATTGGTCGAATATCCGGTAACTTGCTATCGATTAATTTTGAATGCCGATCATGGAGGCACTCGTTAAGGCACTTGTCACACACTGCAATTTGATTAACCTATTTGGTTAATTGATTATCCTATGTCTTTCTACGTTTTACGAAATTTAACGTCTTCGTAAATATGTATGAAAACATAATTTTCGAGGAGCTAAAAGTTTTGTTAACGTGAGATCTAACACAGAAGCTATTTTACATTTAGCGCATCAGATAACGGTTGTCTGATATCTGTTTAATTATCTAAATTGTATTACCTCTTATCCACGGCACGATAACTCGTTGCCGCTGTGTAGGTCTGTTGTTTCTGAAAGCACGGAGCGTGTACTTCTCATACATCTCCGTGTAAAAAGAGATGAAAGAGATGAGGATAGTTTCCTTTACGAGTAGCCCGTTGACATCGTTGCGCTCCTTCTTGAAACCTTTTAAAAAAAACTTTTTTTCATTTTTAAACAATTTTTTTTTTTAGTCTTTTGTATCTCCATTATTTTTTGCCGTATCCATTATCTGACACAAACTTATTATTTATTTGATTATTAAGATCAGCTTCTGCTATTTAATTTTTGTTTAATGCTATAATTCAATTTTCTTATTTGTTACATAGAATCTAATTATTTTAATTTCTTATATTTTTGTATTGAGTTTCGAGCATTAGTAAATGATAATTTGCGATATTTTGTCGAAACAAATTTTATGCTAAAAAATTAATATTCTACTTGATATTTATTAATACATTCTCTGAGTTGTATTTTTAATAGATTGCTCTGTTTTGTCGATAAAATTTATTTCGAAAATAGAATTTTGTTGGTCCGACATAACACCGATAAAAGATTTTTCTTTCCCATTTTACCGGTGTAGCTACTTCACGGTGGAATGAGCGGATTTGCAATAAGAATGTCGGCGTATAAAACTGTCAATAAGCGCGCTGACCCCAAACGTAATTTCACAGCGTCTCTCGCTTGCAGCGGTTACAGCGGGAAGTCGAAAAAGAGAAGAGCGAGGGAAAGGGAAATAAAAGCGGGCTTTAGAGAAATAAAAGAAGGTAAAACACGACGAATCATGCGCGAGGAAGAGAAAGAGAAAAAGTGCATAAGGAAGGCTAAAACGAATCGAGAAATAGAGAGAATGAGAGGAATCGAAGAACGAGAGAAAATAAGAGTACGAGCTGGCCGCCGCCAGTGAGCCGAGAGAAAAGAAGGGGTAGAAAACGACGGAGGAAAAGGGAGGAAATAGAAGAGGGAAGAGAGAAGGCGAAGAATACGAGAGTAAGAGAGCGGTGTGATACGCGAGAGCGCCTCTGCCGGGGTTATATGGAAATGTTGGTCAAATATATCATTCCGGCTTGACAGTGCAATTCTCTTATCTGCCTCGCGCCGCCTGCCGCTCTACCCCAAACCATCCGCGCGCTTCAGGGGTGGAGGTAGAGGGTAGAGGAGGTGGTGGTGAGCGCGAGAGCTGCTGGTGAACGGGGGGAAACGGCGAATCGGGGGCTGAAGCACCCGATAGAGGATCTGCAAACACGCTGCCACCCCCTTTCTCTTGCCTGCCTGCCTCATCTCTCCACAACCTGCTCTTCCCATCGAACCTTCCCAACCCCGTAGTACCATCCTCTATGTCCTCGTCCTTCTCCTTCCTCGATCTCCACCAACGTCCCGACTGGTCTTCCATGCCCGACTGCGGATCTAGCGAGATGACGAACTGCCCTGCAAAACAGAACGAAATGCAAAACTTTGAAAATACGTGGATTAAAGTTTCAGTTTGTCCTGACTATATCCCATGACTACACACGCGTGTCTTTTCTCTCCAAAGTCGCATTTTGCATTGTTTCCCACTTTATTTTAATTTTTGTTATCAAAATTTGATATTTAATATATTTTGTTACTTGAGAACAAAATTTAATTTTGACTGAATCGATTAAATCTTTTAAATGCAAAATTCATCTTTTAACATTGATATGTAAATTAAAAGCAAAGACGACAGTATTTCAATCGTCCCTTTAAGGCATTTACAGAGTTTCCAAAAATCAATATTTTTCCATTAGTTAATGATTATAGGTTGGAGATCTCCAATACAATAATAAAAAAACAAAGTTACCATATTATTGATAATTTTGAATCATTATCTTTGTATTTGTCGCGCGATGTCATTGTTATCATGATTGATTTCTTGCGTGCGCGCATGTGATTACTTTGCTCTCCCTTGCAATTTTGTAATGAAATAAGATACGTATATCGAGAAGCTGTGTATCGAGTCCATACTACTAAATGAAAGCGTGTAATTTATACATGCAACTTATATAACGCATGCATAAGTGCTCGCACGCAGGAGAAGGCACGCTGACATTTCATTCTTGATATATTGTAGACACTTTATCTCTTCGTGAGTAAACACGAAAAACCTTCAATTCGGTTGATGTCGATAACGCCTAAAGCGCAAAGATAGCCGTGATGGATTATAAATTTCGGCTCCCTACTTTTCATAAATTAGTAATAGCACGAATTCATTCATGATCTCAATTTTCTTTTGTACCGGGAAATGCGGAGATCTTTATATTTGTGCTAACATGAGAAACTCTAGAATAAGCCGAGGGAAATGAAAGTGATCGATCACCTACTCGCGAAAATTAATTCTGAAATAGTAACGAATTTAGGAGTCTACAATAAACGCTACAATAATATTTCTTTTTTTTTTTTTAAGGAGTAAATTATATATCTTCATAATTTATTTATTTTATATTTATTTTATTAAGCATCAGCTTAATTTACTTGATTTTTTAATTTACTAATATTATTAATTTATCATTATTAACTAATAAATCAAGCAAATAATTGTTTAGAACGGATCGAAAAAAATTTATCTGTAAATTTGTTTTATCAAATTGATCTCATATATTATATTTTAATATATACATATATGTATGTACGTGTGTGTGTGTGTGTGTGTGTGTGTGTGTGTGTGTGTGTGTGTGTGTGTGTGTGTGTGTGTATTTAAAAATAACAATATTTCAATATTTTATAATACATATGTCAATGTTACTTATATAAATTAGATATAACTTCCTTTAGATATTATAAAGAGCGGTTTTCTTTTATATTGGGTTGTCCAGAAAGTTCGTGTCGCAAAAGATTTAAATTTAATAAATGAAATTAAAAATTTAAATCTTCTGCGTTTCAATTTTCCTTCAAAATCGGCAATATCTTTCATAACTTGATAAGTAAATTTAAAAAAATAAATTTTGTTTAACGAGTAGCATTTAAACTAGATTTAACGTAGCAAGCAATTACAGTATAGTAATTTTTCATAACGTTGCGGGTGTGGTAAGAGGTAAAAATTAGTTTTACCAACGCATAAGCGCACTTCACGAAGACGTCACTTTCGATTTCCTAAGTAATTACCTTCGAGAAATACTCTACGACAGTCCTGTTACCTTGGACTTGATAGATAGCGCAAATAAACATCTCACAGTTAAACCAGAAGCCACCACGTGTACATAAAGTGGTTAACGGCAATTTCAGTCGAGAATAGGAGTTTATTATTGTATGTCTAAGACACAAAGATTGAGAATGAATATGAGATATCTTTCATCCTTTATTATTTGTATGATGACTTCTTAAAAATAGTTCTGACTTTTTTTTAATAGTTAAGAGAAAATTATTCGAAATTTCATTATTCAAACATATGATTTTTAAAATATACAATTTTATTTTATAATAGTAGTCATATTTTATACGAAAAATTATATCTAATTAAATATATTTTCTAGGAAAGAGGGAATGTAAAATAAAATGTTATGCTATTTCAACTAATGGAAATTATTCTGTCGTTATCAAATGAAGAAGGAAGAAATCAATAACTCTAAAATTAACATTAAAAGATTTGACAAATGTGAGCAAAAACATTATAAATCTGGGAGCACTTTTCGGAGTAAAGAAAAAAAACAGTTTTTCTTTATCAGTTGTCTGGATCTCCATACTATATATTTGTCTCATTCATTCGCTCACTCTCTCTCTCTCTCTCTCTCTCTCCTTTTGTTTCTTTTATATGTGTACACACATATATAATTGATTTTTTTAACTAAGACTCTGGGATTATCTTTGGATACTTTCGTCTCTATTCGAGCAAATTTCTCATGTGACAGAGAGGAAGCAGAACAGCCTGGATAGCCGAATTTTTAAATTGGTTTTTATAACTTTAAATACAATGAACTAGCTGCGACTCCGAGATTTCTGGATAGGATCAAATCGATAATCGTTTTAAAAGTTTTCCTGGCTGCATTACCTTATTATTCAGTCGTTTTTTGTTCTTTTCGCCTTATAACATTTTTGCGATATCTGTCTATACTTGTTCTCCTTATGCACTCTCTTTCTTCTTTTTTTTTGTTTATAATTGCGTCTTTATAACTGCAAGATTACATACTCGATTACAAATTGATTTCTCTAAATTTTCTTATAGTCCATCCATTTATTTCGAAAATATTTTGCATCCATTTCGAAAATACCTTGGATCCTGCTATCTCCGTAGAATGCATAGAATGTTTTTCTTTTCTTCCAATTTTTTTCTCTACTTAGAATCGATCGAGATGGAGATGCAATTAGAGAGATGCACTATATCGATGCATGATTCGATCGAAGAATTTCAAGACAGACGTACAAAGAAGATGAGAAGAAAGAAGTGTGATGTCAAGAGAAAAAAACGGATGATGATGTAAGAAGAAAGAAAGAGGGAGGAATGAAACGCGACGAGAACGAATAAAGCGCTATCACGCATTGGAGAAAGGTATATCGGGCCATTATTTTCTGCAGTATTTTAACGTAAAATCCTTCGGATTCCTGGAGCCATCGTATCGATTCCTGTAGGAGAAACTAAGAGGTCGTTCGCTCGGGGAGAGGGTGTTCCGGAACAAGAAGAGAAGGAGGACACGGGAGAGAAGGGACGGTAGTTCCGCACGGAGCTTTTCCTGCGATGCAATCTTTGAAAGGAGAGCCGCGTCATTACGCCATGGCGGTGGTTCACGGACCATTGCCCCACCACCCCTTCGATTCCTCCTTCCTTCATTGCTTTTCTTTTCCTCCTTCTAACTTCCTTATCGTTTTCTCGCTCTATCTTACGTCCTGCCCGACTAGCTCTTGCTTTTCTTATTTCATAGGGGAGAAAGCTTCGCCATCGAATATACCTACCCCAACGGCATACGCCACTCTCCGATTCGGAGCCGATCCAATGACACATGACTCAACCTTCGACAACCTATGCATCACCAACGGGTCCCGTGCTATCGCCTACTTCTCGTTCCCATAACCTCGGTGAACCTCCCAACTTAGGTCCATCTTTCCAGACTTTACCATTCAGAGCGAAGTGACTGGAATGACAAGTCGAAATCACTAAGAAGCGTATTTTGACTAGAAACTCGCTATTTCTTTCCGTGATTTCTGAGATAAATACCGTGCTTGAAACAGCACACAGTCCGTGCTAGATTTTATACTCGATATATTGGTCGCATAATTATGTTAATTAACGTTATATACTTGTATTAGAAAAATATTTTTTTATTAAATGCTGTTGCAATTATTTATGATTTGAAAAAGAATTTTTCATTTAAGAAGACCGTGAAGATGACTAATTAGAAAATATTCATCGACTCAGTCCATTCTATTTAGTCAGAAAAGTGATGATGCTATCTTTTATTTCGATACTGAAGCTACAAAAAAGAATTCTATTTATTTCTTCCGCACACCCACTTTCTCGTTTAACCACTGTTAACCAAATCGCACTTCTTCCTCTCTCGTTACTCTACGCGCTTCAGTATACGCTATACACTCCTCCAGTTTCTGGGTGGTGTATCTCTGAGGATATCCGCGCTAACAAGGTCCACTTGGGTGGCGCGACTACGGCTTACCTGGTCGTTTGCTTTGGGTAATATTACCGCGAGACGTTTTGCGAGCCGGCGTGGCGGAGAAGTCGCAGCGACGGTGGGTGGAACTGCCAACGCATGTTCAACAAAGAAAAAGAGCGAAAGAGAAAAGAGACGAGCGAAGCTTCCATGTTCTTGCATAAAGTTGCACTACGACGTTCGAACTCGTCTTCGCGGAGGGTTCTCTCTCTCTCTCTCTTTCTCTCTCTCTCTTTCTCTCTCTCATTGCGGTCTCAGCATACCGCAACAAAGATATTGCCGATATTAACAGGTATGCGATGATGGTTTAAGCTCGACGCTCGCGCGTGTTAGCGCTATCATCGTTTCTCTTTTTCTTTTCCATACGAAATGCAGCCGGCCCAAGTAACGAGCGCATGCAAATCGCTGCCATGACCCTATCAGTTATTTTTAATACCGGTTTGATGGTCGATGCCACGATGACCATGTCGAATTTACCATCCCGACTCCTTGATCGGTCAGACCTCCTTGGAGAAACGCTGCAAAAAGTTGTGAAATATTATTATGGATGTTAGCTCATCGCCACTATCGAATCATTACGTGTTTATGCAAACGTAATCATTTTTGCTCATGCAGCTCACTGCGTGGAAGTATATTTTGATATCGTAAATTTGTTAGTCATCGTAAAGCAAAGCCATAAAAGAAAAAAGCTCTAGTGTACATACGTTAAATATACGATAGCCGAGACTAATAAGCAATAATGTTATGCATTCGAATACTTTCTTAATTTTTACTTATGATTAGGAAATCATCGTCAATGTCGTTATCGATAAATTGAATACGCTCTATAAATCCTCTGCAAATGTAGATTTAGTTTTATTACCGATTTAGCAGTAGACACCGCTTGAGACATTCGCGCTGCTGCAATGTTCACGGACGTTAACTAGAAGTTAATGTTAATTAGAAGAAAGTTAACAATTTTTTTCGATGCGCCATTGAACAATCGTCGTGACAAATTTGTCAATTAAGTTTTCCGAGAATCGCAGTAATCGCGGTTTTTGAATGAAATATTGCGATCATAAAAATCATGGTAGCCTACGAGTGATGGCTGTAAGATCATAACGAGATTCTCGTATGCGATTAGAAATGAAACATCTCCTGCGACGTAGACCAAATGTTTCGCTCTCGTGCTCGCGGATGTACGGATACCGTCTATTATCGATTCCCTGAAAGCAATGTCGACAGCAAGTTCCGCGGTTACCCTACTGACGTCTACCCGAATCAAGGTCAGAGTCGTAAAGGAAAACGACAGCAAGCGACAAGGGTAAACTAGTGGTCGATCGATGCGATCGTCTGCGAAGACGGCAATCCCGTGGAACTCTCGCAGGCCATAAACGCAGTAGTGGGCCCCGGGTGCAAGCTCCAGGGTTTATTATCGGCCCGGGCTCCCAATTAAGCGGCAGCAGCTGTGAAAATTAATGGAGCACAGCTTTTAAGATGTAATTGGGAACATTCATAACTCAGGATGAAAGGAGAGGGAGATCAGGTCGGCTCCGAGAGTCGAAGGAAGAAGGCCAATCTTCTCGCGCTTTCCGAGCACGCCTTTTGTAATTGATATACCTATATACATTCTGAATAAAATCCATAAATAAAATCCAATTGTAAGCGCGAGCATACTTTGTTAAGTAACGAACGGCGATTAATTTGCTCGGCAACTATCGTCGATCGTACTTCACCGAGGGATTCCTATAAATAAAAAACATCATATCGTTGGAAGATTGATAATCTGCGCAAGAAATATTTTGTTATCAATGTTATATTCATTACAAGCGGAAAAGCTTTAAATTGCTCGGAAGATTGCAGAGAGATGAAATACAGATATGAACGTATAGTACAAAGAGAAGAGAGGTAAATAAGCGAGGCGAAGAGCGAACGATAGATGAAAAGAGGAAGGATCTCCGTTGCTTCCGCGAGGTGGTGATAACAACGACGTAATAATAGCGAATGGCGCGGCATTGTGCGCTTGGAGGGACAACATTCGGGGATGGCAAAGGACCGGGATCGGACGCCCCTTTAGACGGTCGTAAACATTTCGTAAATTTGCTCCACAGGTGTGCCATCGTGGCAACTAAGCCATCCCCGACCAGCCGAACTCGCCTATTTATTCGCGCGTAAAGTGCATGCATTAAAATTATTCCTTCTTGCAGAATCCTCTGGCAAATCTTATTATGATTCTCTAGTTGATAAAGAAGAAGGAACTATAGTTACGAAAGATTAATAATATAAAATTTAATATTCATAATATTCATAACTCTTCATAAATTATTGTTTAGTATGGTATAATTTTTTGGAAAAATCGGTGGAAAACTATTAAAAAGCTGACATATTATATTATATTATAACATAAATTGAAACATCAATATATTAAATTAAGAGAAGAAAAACTTATTCTGTACTTGGCACGGTAATATTTAATAAAGTATTAAATATATCCGTTTAAGTATACAATATTCGTTTTTATATTTCACATTGCAGAATGTTAAGTACTTTAATAGAGTACTTACTTAAATATTGTAAATATTTTGAAATATTCATATTACAATATTATAAGTTAAAATAATTATCATTGTTATAATAGGATTGCTATTGCAAAAATAGAATTTTCAACTCCTCCATCTATCTATTATCTAAAATTCAATGGCGAGATATAAATATTTAAGTACATCACTCGTGGTCTTCAACGATATCTTTCTAAACATGTATTTCAGTCTCCAATCCGCGGATCTCTCAGATCACTCCGATCTGTCTCTTGGAGAAATTCGAATAACGACTTCCTGTTATCTCATCCAGCAGTATAATTGCCGGAACAATCCTTAACCGGGATTATCTTCAGGTCTTGGGACGCGTTAGCCTCCTCCGCTTCGTGGACGCGTGTTTTGTGTTCCCATGCTAAATTCGGTTATAGACGGTAAGGAGAAGGAGTTATGTGATGGCAGACGGCGGAGAAGGGGAAGGGGAAGAAACTGGCAGCGGAGGGCAAGCAGCGTTCCAGAAACTGCGCGCGGATGTTTGCTACGTACAACGTTGCACGAGCAATGGCGGCGGCAACGGTAACCCTTTTCGCATGGAGTGATAGAGGAGGCTCCGTGCTTAAGATACCGGTTTCCGGTTTGGTTCTTCGATAATCTCGATCTTGAATTCGCCACACCTGCGTTCTGCCTCCTTTTTACGCTATCGCGAAAACTGAGTTTTCTACGAAAGAAATATGTAAAATCCGCATGAACGGCGGGTGCAGCACGTGTGGCTGTTCCAATGCTCGGTTTTTCAAAATGAAATTGCCGGTGAAAACGGCAGTCCGATAGTTATGGGATAGTTTCATCGAAATTTGATCTGAGAAAGGTTTTAGGAATATCGTAGATCGCGGTTGTAAATTTCCGTTGTAAGTGCACGAGAGCGCACGCGGTTTGAATATAAATTCTATTAAACCGATTGCTTATCAATTTGTTTTGAGAAGTTCTATTTTTTACGAAACTAAATTATCATATACAATTATAAATTCTTTTTGCGCAGTACGAACAAGTATCAATTGTTCGTAGCTTATAATGTTATTGAATATGTGTACTTGGAATGCTTTTTATTTATTTAACTTTCCAAATTAAATAACAAATTGAAAAAGAACTGTTAGGAGAACTGTCGACGCAATAATAGTCATACCTTGTATTTGTTGTTTTAATTTAATATTTCTTCTTCATTGACATAATGTGCTAACGTTTCGATATCATTCTTAAAGTATAACAAATCAGTTATAAATTGGGTTTGGCAAACTGATGTGGACGACACTTATTTTACTAAATAATGAACATGAGTACGCTTGAGATTATAGAGGAGCACACACAAACTTATAACTTTACGAAAATCTAAGTGGATATCTATAATTTGTAATTGATTTGTACACTGAGAGTGACTCGATATTAAGTTGAAACATTTATCGATACACATCATCATCTCAATGAAGAAGCAATATTAAATTAACAATAAGTCAAATTCAAGATGCGCACTGCTTAGCGCGCTGGCTCCTAGCTAATGATACACTTTTCCAATTTGTTATTCAATTTATTTAATGACGAGCCCTATTATTGTTAATTATTAATATTTTAACTTTTCAGTAGCATTTTTTTGCATCTCTACACAGAGCATAGAAATATAATGTCAAAGTCGATATAACGGTTGCGCGCGAAGAGCTATTCGCCTCGCGTGTTCCCTCATGGGCTCTATTAGGAAAGTGTGATGGAGTTTTGCGAGCGCGATTACACCCAAATGAGAATTACCCCTTCGCTATACGCTTAACATGGCGGTGCGGAATGGAGGGATGAGTGAGTTCGACCCTTTCATAGTCACCCCGCCGTTATGCGCTCGTCTGTGTGTCCGATGCGTGTTACGTGTGAGTAATTCTGCGTCCTCGACGATGCACGGTAAAGAGGGACGATGGACAGAAAATTGCTTTATGCTCTGCTCCTAATGTACCGGAATGGCGCAGTTGCGTCGTGATGGCGGCCCAAATACGTGTCGCAGTTCTTTGTCTCTGAATATGTATGCTTTTAAGCCATTTCGTTAAGATAATGATTTCTGCATAAAACTTATTTTCAATCACTTGAATAAAAGTTAATTGTTACCAAAGTATTATTAATTTATATTCGTAAATCACTTTATGTATTATAGATGTATGATAAATTTTGGAAAAAATGTTGAGTAAATTAATAATAATTTTATTTCTGTACACTTTACGTGTTAGGAAGGTGTCAATTTTTTTTATTTGAGAATGCTATAAAATGGATACATTGTTACTTTATTTAATAATAAAATTCTTTGAAAATTATTTGTTTATTTTATAATATAAAATAGCTAATTGTATTATAATTTATATCAATATATCATTATTGCATGATGGCTTGCAAAATTATTCCAATTATTATATTGCATTATCTTTCTCTTTCCTTTCGTGCTTTTTCATGGAAAAATGGATTGTCTGTCAGACAATCGTCTTGTCTGAATCTGCATTGGTCCGCATATTGGTCGAGGCGCGTTCCACTATATTTCATACTATTATACAAGCAACCACACACTATGTCGACGACTAAACCCGCGGACATGGAGAATATGCGGTATATATTGTGTGTATGTTTGTTTGAGCGTGCGTGCGTGCGTGCGTGCGTGCGTGTGTGTGTGTGTGCGCGCGCGCGCACGAGAGAGAGAGAGAGAGCAATGGAGAAATCTTGGAGCCTCGCTTAGAGCTATGGGGTTGGAGACTGCAAGGACATCGGAGAGCAAACCGGCCCTTGCGCGTTATTTAGCGACAATGTGTCGCGCATAGAAACAGCCTTAAAGCAGCCAATAAACGCCGTTACGTGGCCGTTCATAGTCTCTCGTTCCCTCGGCCTTGGGGGCCAATTTCGTCAGATTTTGGGAAATTGTTGTTATGTCCGAAAACATTTGGCGTCGCGCTTGGAATCAACAAACAGGAATGGCTATCGAGAACCGCACAATTATCTTGAACAATCACGTTGAGGATTATCACGAATTCTTATAACAAATTTTATAACTTTTCAATTATTATAACGTAATACTAATGAGAAAATTTAAAAACAATATCCTATCGCTGCGAGTAAACTTTCTTTTTCAAAACATATGATCTACACATAATCTGATATTTCATGTTATAATACAATAATATTTCAGTAATAATTGTAACCTAGACATTCATTAATGCTCGTTCTTTACTTTTGTCAGAAAGTACGTTATTTATGATGTTTAAGCCGTATATAGGAATATCCCTGTCTTCACTGCATATATTCAATCACAAGAACAAGTAGAAGAACGAGAACGTACGAGGAAGAAAGATAATTCGTATCGACCCCCAAAAACGAACCTTGCGCTCCCATACCCAAAGGACTGGTTTGCCTATTAACTCTCTACGTGCCGCGACGCTTAAATGTTCCCCTTTACGCTAAGATAATGAAAATTACAAATAGCCTCGTACCGAACGTGCGTACGCGATTTGCACGCGCTGCGTACAAGTGTCATGCATGTTGAAATTTGTGAGCTCTCACGCATACCCATTCTGGACTCTACTGGAAATTACAATGCGTTATGCCAGTGGAGATATATACATATATATGTATATATATATATATATATCAGCGGCAAGAAGCAATCATATGGAATACATTTTTAATATAGATAATTGGTTATATATTTTGTAAGCTAGATTACTTTTATTATCAAGCAGCATCGCGTATCAAGAATTCAAGTTAAGAATTTTTGTTAAAGTTCAAATGCGATTTTTAATATTTTTTTGTATTTATATATATATATATATATATATATATATATTATATACATAATAATTAGTATTTAATTTCATATTAATATTCAACTTATAGAAAGAAATAAGAAATAATTCTATAATTGAAGAAATAATGTGAAAAAACATGTTAAAAACAATAACATGAGTTAAAAACATGTTAAACATTGTAAAAATATTAATATAAAACATTAATGCCTAAATTGTTAACTTTTGTTAATTAATGGATAAAGTGAGAATAGTGAAAGAACACAACGAGTCATGGGAGGCGAAAGAACCATTGGAAAAACGACTAATCATTTCTTTTTCTATTTTGGTTGCAACATGTCCCATCCGTTTTCTCGTTGTCCGCCATCTTGAGCTGCGTCGATCTAAGCTGCGATGCAACAGCGAGGGAGTTGAAGGGCAATGCACGGACGGTAGAGGGTAGTGGCGAGTAACAACACGCGCGTCGGCGAAATTAGTTTTCCAGATAATCATCTCACGGTATTGTGTGTTGCGTCGTAGTTTGCGTGGAAGTAAAGGAGGCGGTGGAAGCGACGTCGCTGCAGCGAGCGCTTCGAATACGTGGCTGGGGCACGCGGCTTAAAATATAAATGCGGATTAATCTGAAGTTACGAGCGTACGCTCGATAAGGAACGTAATTTTCGTGAACCAGCGGGAACCCATTCTCTCCGAATCACTAATTCTCCACATATACGAGAACGTAATTTTGATCGATCCGCGAGAACATGTGACTCTTTTTTTGCAAGAGTGTGCGGTGCAGGACAATCACGCGAAATTTTATCTTTTTGTTTATTATTATTTAATTATTATTTGATTATCTATATGCGAAATTTTATTTCCTTTCTCTTTGATTCGCACATAATATGCGCCGAACCGCTTGCAAAGAATAGCAAAGATCGTAGCGTTTTCCACGACAACGACCCCTTTCTACTAACGCCCGCGTCTCGCGATGCTCTCGGTGATTAATGTTGCCGAACAAATTGTCTAGAAAAACATGTCGTAGCCAGGGCGCCCTCCGCCCGTTCGGTGCACCCTTTATCTCCCGGGTCGCACCACCCTTATTTCCCTCGAGCAGAGAAGCGTACCCTACCGCTGTCACTATACTGTTGCCGTCGTCCTCCCTTTCCTGCCGCGCACCATCCTGTATATACAGCCGTCGTGTATACATGCCTGCATACATACATTACGCAGATGATATCCGAGTAATCCGATTTACTTCGACTTCGCTATCAACGTTTGCGCCCCCGCCTATTCCGAGTAATTATACGCCACCCTGGATGCTGCATTGCACTGCTAGTCCTACATCACGTACGACGTGAATTTGTGCCAGTTAATGAGAGATTATGTTATTCGAGGCTGAGCATGATTTTTCTATTTTAAAAGGTTGTGTGTTATAATTCACCAATATAACATGTAGAATTTTAATTAGTTAAATAAAATTACAAAATTAGATAGATTTAATTTGTTTAGTAGATGGATATAATTGTTTCCCATAAGAAGATTTTAACTAGTTATTAATTATAGAAAAATTTAATTCTATGCACTTGACGCAATCAATCAAATATGAAGATCATAAAATACAGAGAAAAACACGAACTAATCTTACATCTTTATTAAACTAATATGGACGACGTTGAATGATGCAAAGAATTGCATCGCATGGTTCTAAATTTCCTCTCGTTAAAGTCACGTGTGACATCGGTACATCGCCTGCAAAAACCTCAGACAAGCGACGCCATGTCGCCGACCATGCTCATCTCTACTAAATCTTCCTGCTATCTTGGATCTCCTCGCTTCCCACCTGCGAATTACAAATTACCGGAAGACTTGCAGGACTCCGCCAATCTTTGCAATCTTCTTGCTTTCTACCTTCCATTTTGTCTCTTTTTTTATCTTTTTATCTTTTTTTCTTTTCTTTCATCTTATAAGCAGTATATAAGCATGACAGATATAAATGCCACGACAAAAGTAAACAGATATTTGCAATCGAGTCGATAAAGAATTGATAAAGAATTGATTTTTTTATCAGCATGGTACTTGTCACATGCTAAACTTGATTGGATTTTTCCGTTATATTTATTTTGTAATATAGATACATGCCGTTTCGAGGAATCACATTCTTATAAGAAAACTGTACATTGCAATGTGAGACGAATAAAGAGAATGGGTTTCATAAAGTAATGTAAATCATATGATTATAATTTTATTAATAGGAGAAGATATTATTATTTTTAATCATTTTCTAATTGTAATGCAATCATTTTACTTATATCATGATAATAAAAATAAGAAATTGCTATTACAATTACCGATTTTTACGTTTACAAGACTGTATGTCAATGCATTTGGCGACGTACGATCCGTGCACGAAGCATTGGTGTGGGTGAATGGAACGCGATTGGACAAGAAAGCAAAAAGGAAGAAAACGACAAAAAAGACATAGGTATCTGGTAGCGATTTCATGGTATTATTTACATCTGCCGGGCGAAATGCGGTGGCTCGTGTGCAACGGGCGACACTTATATCCAGACAAGTGAATGGGGACAGGTATCCCCGCTCGTACATATGTAACCTACCTGTATATATTTCACTTTTTCGTGGGTAAATGTGCGCGAGCCGCACGCGAGCGCGAGCTGGATATCGTAGGCCGTCGCATAAAGCCCGGATTTTATTACAAGAGGATTCAAATTCCGCGCACACGGCCAAGCCCCTACAGTGCGCTCCGCGGAGGCGTGCGGCGCGGGATTGTGGAAAGGAGAAAAAAAGACCATACAAATATAAAAAAAAAAACGTCCGGATCGCGTGAATCCTCCCGCGCCCGCGGCATAAACCCATAAACTATGCTCGCGAATTCTATTTTGCGCGGATAAAAATTTCGATCCATCTCTAATGTCGAGCCTGCCTCCTCCGTGCAGATCGAATTGACATGTATTTTATTTCTTTATATCACTTACCTCTAAATCTCCGATCACTTAATTTAAAAATCATATCGTGATTTCCTCATTGTGATCGTGGACCAAGCTCGAGGCCTCCGACAGTCTGATGTGGAGCACGCGCGCTTGTAAGAGGTGAACGTCGTAATGGGGAAACACTCGAGCAAGAACGGAGATCGCAAGAGGGAGGAAGTCATAACCCGGAATGAGAAACGCGACTGCTCACCTCTTCGAGGAGGATGTATATGCTCTCGTATACGTTCGTAGTGTCGCTGATGGTAGAAGAAGATGTAGGGAAAAGATTTCACGGCCGTGAGATGGTAAACGTGGCGCTTTAGGGCCGTCCTGAGGACGAGCGGTCAATCTAAACGGCCCCTTATCTTCCATCCGATGTTCTGCGTTTTCGTGAAATCTAAATAAAACGCGCCGGGAGACCTGGGATAAACCGCGTCTGGAGATTACCGAGATCGGTCAGAGACTGCGTGTTCTGGTATAAGTAACGAGACGACTATACTATTATCTGCCTAAACAACGACCGTATTTGCGTCAGAAACGACGTGGTAACTGCGGTAGTTGCTTACCGGTTTCGCGCAATTTCTCTTTGTAAACGACGGTGAGCGGCTATTCAATAATAACTAATAGTATTTTATTTAAATCGCAACTTTAGATAGAATATTATGAAAGATTTATTGATAAGTCATCATATATATTTTATATATATGTATATATATATATATATATATATATATATATATATATAATATAACTAAATAATAATACTTATTATTATATATATATAAAGTACTTACGTTTACTTATTATATAATATATATATATAGTA
>NW_012130080.1:394032-395667 GCF_000143395.1 Atta cephalotes | reverse complement strand
TATATATATATATATATATATATATATATATATATATATATATAAATGACTTTAAAACATAAATATCTCTTTTTAAGATTAGATTAGAATAGATTACGTTTTCTAAATTTTACTTTGAAAAATATAATTCTAAATCTTGAAAAATAAGTTAAAAGATTGAAGAGACTGTATTGTCAGTTTCTCTCTGTATAGGTATATATTTAGAGAATTTAATCTAATATCTACGTCAGATACACAGATAACAAGAGTTTTGCCATTTCTACCATCCACATGGATATCGCGCGCGAGTACGAAGATGAGAAGACGGAAAGGGCGGATGGCAGTTTATAACGGCGTCAGCAGTTGGTACATATAGTGGCTTCGTAGCCAGAGTTTAAGAGACTGTACAAGCTGACGCCTCCGTCTAACGACTCTAACGTTGCGCGGATGCCATTTGGGGGATGGAGTGAAAATCAAGCTATGGGAGTATAGCTAGGGATCGTAGCGTATGGAGGAAAGTAGATGGCGAGGATATTAGGTGTGACGCGCACAAGCGCCCAAGCGGGTAGTATCAGCCCTCGATACGATGACGACGCGACGGCGACGACGACGGCGACGAGATGAGTCTGACCCCGGCGATGAGGTGGCCGGTGACAATCGACTCGAGTACTTTGCTACCCCACAACCGGCGAGGGTTGCGACAGCTGTGGACTCAATAACATGCCTTTAACGAAACGAGCAGTTCTGTTTCGCACTCAGGGTTGGGCTGGAGTCTGAAATGGCTGCAATGTGTCCCGATTACGCTGCCTGCCCCATTACATTAAATTCTTAAGTCGTCGATCCGTTGCGCTGAAATTACTCTGACGACAATATTACGACCTATTTATCTAAAGTTATATGATATAAAGAAGAGATTTTTTTTTTTTCTTATTTATGGACTTGTCTTACTGAGACAATCTCGAATTTAACAACTGTTATATTTACACCAGAAAACAATCGCTCTAAAGCAAGACTTGCCGTGTAAAAAATCGGAGGTATGGCATGCATCGGGCAGGCAAAGTAATGTTACGAATGGTTGATATCGCAGATATCGAGCGTTGCGGATGTTACCCCTCGATCCTTTTATTGGTGAGATCACCGATGCGACCATCAACATCAACGCGAAACAGCGCCGGCGCTATCGCGTTCCACGGCACGATTTAGTGGCGATCCCGGCAAAACAATTATATAAATTTCGGGGGAGGGGAGGGGTGGAAGAAGGGTTTGGGGACGCAGCAAAGCTCGGGGATAACGCGGAGAGAGGAGAATAGAGAGGGAGGAAGTGAACGGTACGCGGGAATTTTCCGAAAAAGCGTTCCAGCAGAGTCATAGATTAAACGCAGCCGAGGTGCACACGTCCAGCCGAGCACGTCGATGCGACGCAGGCAGCCATGCGGCCGCTGCGGCGGCGGGAGCTATCAGTGACACGTCGCGTGTTAAATCGCTTTGTTGACACACATAACCCGTCTACGCGTATCCGATACGCGCGATCGCCGGTCCCGCGTTCTCGGCGTTTATATCGTTACGCCCCTGCGGCCACCGGGAATTCAACATCAAGTTCACTCATGTTGTGATGCGAAACCTTTCACTGTCGCAGGACTCTCTCTCTCTCTCTCT
>NW_012130080.1:392569-394012 GCF_000143395.1 Atta cephalotes | reverse complement strand
ACACACACACACACACACACACACACACACACACACACACACACACACACACACACACACACGTTGTGCTTTGTGTCCTTTTATTTTATAACTCAATCGCTAAAAGAGAAAGAAAGATAGAGAAATATATTTTTTATTTCTGTGATTTGAATAACTAATAGTAAATTATATCGATTTGTTTATCGATATGTCTATATATAAGATTTGTTATAATTATTGTAATGAATAATTATTAAATTATTTATATAATGTAGGTTTTAAATATGAGATACGAAACAGTGTATATTCCTATTAATATTTTATCTATATAACCAACTTCTAATAAGCATTCATTTTCTGGAATGCAATGCTTATGACGTTTTCTCTGATGCAACGGCAATTCGCATTAGTGAGACTAGAGGTAATTTTATACAGACAAAAATCGATTGTCGATTGGATTGCGAGGTCAGATCCTCATTAACTATATTCCCTCATTAACTATGGGGCAGGAAGGGATAATTACATAAATAATCCAACTCCACAGGTCGTATGTAGCAGTTCGATTCAATAAAAATAATTGCACCGTTATTACTTCACTATATTGATTGAAACCCTCGTTAAATAAAGCGACATATTTCACGAGGTTTAATAATAATAATAAATTTTGATAATATTAATAATAATAATAATGCAATATCATTCTCTTAAGCATTGTTTTTTTACCTATTTTAATCTATTTTCTTCCTTAACGATAAAAATTATTTCAACTCACGCGCACTTATTCAGTTTCTAATTAAAACAGTCTTTTTATGGCAACTCACTTACCTACACGTCAGTCGATCCGTTTTCTAACACGTAATCATTACGAGACTGCCTTTTCGATTTCCCGTAATGCGACGCGAACGCTGAGGCTTCACATTAACGCGGCTCTCGCCAGTAGTACGCCACGGGAGCGAAATTGATTACCAATAGTACTGCGAGTACGGCAGCTCTCGCGCTCTCGTGTTCGGGTAGTAATGATGTTTTGATGCGAGGACCCGGTGCACTGCGTATCGACTGCAGTTAACTAATGGAAGCTCCCCGATAATTGCGAATGCCGTCGGAGAGTAAATGCTGCTAGCGCGACAGTAATCATCGTTACTCCACTCATGCACTCGCACAACGATGAAAGAAGCCCTTCTCTCGAGCTTTTTGCTTTTTGCTGCATTATTAAAAAAAAAAATCTCTCTAGCTAACAAATATAAACACTATTCTTTCAATAAAATTATCTTTTTATTAGAAATGATAGATACTCATTGTGCAATAATTAATTAAAAATTAATTGTAGCAAAATTAATTGAAATAAATATAAAGCATACTTTATATAATGTTTTTGCTGACTAAATAAAGAGGAAATATATATGTTACTGATTATTTATATTTATTATATCGTTAATTTTTTATTATACTTGGATAATTTTTAAT
>NW_012130080.1:384774-391869 GCF_000143395.1 Atta cephalotes | reverse complement strand
GTGTGTGTGTGTGTGTGTGTGTGTGTGTCGTGTCGTGTCGTGTCGTGTGTGTGTGTGTGTCGTGTGTGTGTGTGTGTGTCGTCGTGTGTCGTGTCGTGTGTGTGTGTGTGTGTGTGTGTGTGTGTGTGTGTGTGTGTGTGTGTGTGTGTGTGTGTGTGTGTGTGTGTGTGTGTGTGTATCAAACAATCCTATGTCTTGAAGACAGCTTAAGACATCTCAAAGAGTGCCCTTGTAATCGCTCACGTCGGACGGTGAGTGCGCCGCCCCTGCTTACCCTCTGTACACGGCTCGTAATTCGCTAACTTTATTTTTTAATAACTCAAAAAGTAAGCGTCGGATAAAATTTTCGTAGAGGAAAATTCGTCTCAAAATTCAGTCAGAAACGAATCTTTACAAGGTTGTCCTGTATATTCTTAAAATAACGATACAAATTAAAATAGAATTTTTAAACGATATTTAAAAGTTGCTTTTAATTTTATAAATATTTTGGGATATTCCGGAACATTCTTGGAATGTTTTTTTAAAATTTTAGAAACATTTTATGAATATTTCACAAATATTTACTGTTAACTGGGTATGTGTTATATGTGAAAACTAACTTATTTCACCACGAGTTAATCTTCTATATAATTAATGTATGTCCTTTCAATGCGAGTTTTAATAACTTTCTTAACGATCTTAACGACATCGAAATGACATCGTTTCGAGGAATTACTTCTAATTCAGGAGAACTCTCTGTAAGTTGAATTTTCGATTGGGAACGGAAGATGAATTTGTAAATGAAGGGAGAAAGAAGTGTGTGTGTGTGTGTGTGTGTGTGTGTGTGTGTGTGTGTGTGTGTGTGTGTGTGTGTGTGTGTGTGTGTGTGTGTGTGTGTGTGTGTGTGTGTGTGTGTGTGTGTGTGTGTGTGTGTGTGTGTGTGTGTGTGTGTGTGTGTGTGTGTGTGTGTGTGTGTGTGTGTGTGTGTGTGTGTGTGTGTGTGTGTGTGTGTGTGTGTGTGTGTGTGTGTGTGTGTGTGTGTGTGTGTGTGTGTGTGTGTGTGTGTGTGTGTGTGTAGTGTGTGTGTGTGTGCGAGACATTCGTAAAAAGTAAGGTAAATTCCGTCTGTCAGCGATTCGTCAATAATTCTCGCTTTTTGAAATTCTGTTTGTAATTCATTAGCGCGATTTCCGAGCCGTTCGTTTATTCAATTCGTCCACTCAGCGTCTGATTCACTTTACTATTTGTTAAAATTAATTTTTCATTTCAGTCGATGAAAATTGTAACGCTTTTTATAGATAGTATAAAGAAAAACAAAAACAAAATATCTTATTTTTGTATTGAGAAACGAGGGTTGCTGCAGATCTAGGAAATCTTAAAAAATTTGAAAATTATAAAAATTTAAATTGGTCATTAAAAGCTTGAAAAAGTGAAGAAAAAATGAAAGAGCCTGGAATTTTGAATTTTTTTTACATTTCTTTTAAATACTTTTATTTTAAAGAATATAATTTTTTAAATATATTTAACATTTATATTTAACATTTATATTATCTTATATTATATTTAACATTTATCAAAATATTGAAAAATTGTATACTTTATAAATCATTTGTTATGTTTTACTACAAAAAGAGGGCTTTTGAGATGCGCTTGCATTTATTTTGAAGATAACTAATTTCAATAGCATCTTTGTTTTACAAAGTTAGAATTTAATGATAAAATAATTGGATCTATTCTTCATCCTATCATATATTCAAATGCGTTAAGTTTTCTCAGGAGTAAATTTGTTTCACGACGCACAGAGAAAGATGAGGTTCTTCCCTTTAACGGAAAGATTTTTTGATCGATTAAGTGACAATTATTTTATAACGTACTATAGTTGTAATGAATATATTGATGAATATTGTAGTTTTAAGTCTCAGAAATGTATATGTATAATTTTAATATCTAAATTTTTACTTTTTCTTCATTAAAAGATTTGTTAACACAAAAAAAATAAAGTTATAATTATAATTACTGATCTAAATGTTAAATTTTACTACATTTTATTTATATTTATTAATACAAAAAAGAGCATATTGCATATAAAAAAGAGTTCCCGCAACGTGACAAGCCCATTTCTATTTGATTTTCGCTAGAACACTAGGCGGCTAAACTTGGAAGAGAATTTGGGGAGTTCGCTCACCGTTTTCGTCTCTGCAAGTCTCTTCTTTCTCTTTCTCATTTCATTCAGTTAGAAGGTTGTGCACCATTGTTCGAGCGATATTTCAGCTGCAATGGTGGCTGCTAAAGTGGAAAAGCGGGGGTGGTTAGTGGTAGTCAGCTGGTTGTGACACGTTGCCTACCTCGCCAAAGAGGAATCAGAGGCGCTTGGGAGTATGTGGGGGCCAGAGAGGGATCCTTGGTTTCATATTCGTGCAACGATACTCTTTCGTCTGACTAGTCGAAAATTTGATTCTGAAATGATTACATCTAATTTATCGTATTGTATTCATATTTGCACTATTATATTCAGAATTTTCTAATGTTAGAGAGAACTTTTTTTACATGATTTTTGCCTGAATATGTAAATAAATAGAAATTTATTTGTTACAATTTTATATTTATGTATGTAACTTTCTTTTACAAAGAAAGATTTATACATTGTTAAAAAAATTTGTATGCAACTTTTCTTCTTTTATTAGAACATTTATAATCCGATAGTTGAATCAGTATATGTTTATATTTTACATTAAGTACAACGCTGGATGTATATATTATAATAAATATTGTATTATATTAGGTGTAGTAAAAAGAAATCCATTATTTTTCCATTCAATTTCATGCAAAAATAATGGATTTCTTTTTACTACACCTAATAAAACGATATTGATATAAATATCTCAATATATAATCTGGAGATATTGTCATATTTAGATATCCCTGATTGACGATATTATAATTTATTAAATTTATTGGTTATTTCTATGCCTCTACGTGCACGTACGTGCTGATCACTTGTAAAGTCCTTTACTACTCATTCAGTCGAACGAAACTCTTTTGACTTTCGATGACTTGTCGAATAACTTATGGACACTCTCTGCGTCTTAACTGCGACAATGGCCATGTGTATCCATGTACAGAGCAAGATGTGATGAGAGTTTAATAATTATTATTCATAAGATTTCCTGTGAGAGTCGGCCAGACGTGAGACTAAGCAAGAAAGATGTGCTGCAAACAAGCGAGGGGGTACCATCGCTTCTTCGGGACTTGCTTATGTCCTCCTCATCCCTTCTGGCAGGGAACTGGAGTATTCTACGACGGGAAGGGGGTGTGCTCGAGTCAGTCGAGCAGAAACCCAATCACTTCCGGCGTCTGCGCCCATTAGGGCGCCGCGACGCTGACGTCGGCTGACGTACGCCCTTCCTCTTCGTGTTTCGCTCATTCTACCACCGTTCCTCCCTGGTTGTTCCTATCTCATACTATATTGAACTTACTACCCTCTTGGACTTCGACCAACATCGAAACAGACCGCAGATCTATTGTTCGGAAAGCGTTCACATGGAAGCTTCTTCAACGCGGCTAATGACGTATTGAGGATTTTCTTCCTCTTTACCGGATTTTTTCGTTTTTACTCGCTCATCTCCCGAACTAGTTGTAGTTCGCTTTTTCTTGATTGTTGCAAAGATAGCGAATTGCATCAAGACAATCTTCTTCTCTTACATCGCGTATATCACATGTAAAACGTGAAGGAGATAAGGTGTAAAGTATAATATTTGCAAGAAGAATTTATGAAAGTAAAAGAAAAAAAGAATTCTATATACTATATAGAAAAATTATCATATTTTTTTTCAAGAATTAAACGATTATTACATTTGTTGCATATGATATGAAAATTATCTTGGATTATGAATTATTAAATAAAATCATTTATTTTATTAACGTGATTTGTTTCATTTGTTTCAGGTTCATAAACGCGAGACGTAGAATCGTTCAACCAATGATTGACCAGAGTAATCGAGCCGGTAAGACGAATCCACTTCAGCCAACAAACATTTACACATACTCATACAATACAAGAGACACGTACCATATTGTGCCATCTATTACGGGTATATCTCACAAATCTATTTTCCGTATCACTTTTCTCATTCTTATAAATTAACAATATAATATATTAGGATGTATGCGTGCGTGGTGTGTGTGTGTGTGTGTGTGTGTGTGTGTGTGTGTATGAGAGATAATATAAACTATAGAAATTAAAGCCTAAATAGTCTAACTGGATCTTAAATACTTATATGATTCTTGTATAAATTTATATATTACGTATATAGTTCTCAGAAACGTGCGTCGAAATGATTTTTCAATCTTGAAACGCTAACTCTACTAAACTATCGTAATAATATACGAATTAAATTGACTAGCAATTTAACAAATTTTTGATGCTCGTTCGAAACGATCTTAATAATATTAATAATGGCTTAGGACAGGACACTCGCACAGAATGCAAGAGATCCGAGTTCGACTCCCGGTCGAGGTAATATTTTTCGCAATAAGAATTAATTATTTACAGATTTTAATATGGCATTCAACATTGCGAATGAGCATCAAAAATTTGTTAAATTGCTAGTCAATTTAACTTGTGATATTACTACGGTAGTTTAGTAGAGTTAGCGTTTCAAGATCGAAAAATCATTTCGACTTACGTTTCTGGGGATTACATATATAGTATATAAATTCACACAAGAATCATACAAGCATTTAAGATCCAGCTAGACTGTTGAAGACTTTGATTTCTATAGCTTATAAATTAACATAATTTGTTTTAATTTAAATAAGAAATTTGTTTTTTTAGTAACGTGCTTTAGTCAATTTTTGTGCATTTTAAGATTGTTCCGTGTTATTAAATTTTTCAATAAAGTTTCATTTTTAACGAAAAATTATTATTACATTTAATATAAATATTTATTATGATTTCTATTACAATGAGAGAAAACTTAACATCGAATTATTGTTACTTCTACAAACTAAAAAATTGTACACAAATTTCATACATATTAATTATACATATGTTAAAAAATACATATAATAACACATAATAACATTAATATCAATTTATATAGAAATATAAAGTAATTTTTTTTATTTAAGATACTGTTTTTTAATAGTATTTTTAAAAGTCTTATTTTTATATTTATTATAGAATTTATTATAGAAAGTAATCAGATTATGAATTTCAAATTAATATTGCCATTTTTACATAAAATAAATAGTAAAAGTATGCAATAATTTTACGTTAATATAAAGTTAACTTAATTATTTTCTAATTGCTACCTTTAGTATGTAAAAAGGTAGCAATTAGTGGAAACTTGACAACTGATGATTTATGAATGATTGTACAGCATAATTATAGTTCACAATTTAATGCAATAGTCATGTTTAATACCTCTTTAATACTTCATCTAATAAATATTCAATCTTTACGTAGTATATTCTTAATATTGTTCTTTAATAAACGAAACATTCAACTCGAATGAAGAGACTTTAGCGTCATATACATTATATTTGTATATCCGCAATATCCGCCGTTTCTCTCTGAAATCAAATCACTTCGTGATTCAATTATCAGTCGTTTCCATGCTTATGATGGAAATTTGAATTTCACTTCTCTCTTGCATGTCTGATTAATATCATGTCCGACAATCATTCCGTTTTGTGATTTAGAAAGTATTATTATCAAGTCTCATTTCACGCAAATGGAATAGATAATTCGCGAACTGTCAATTCCCTCTTTAACAGGATTTTTAACATACAAAAATAAAAACTAAATTTTTAGAACTAAAATTTTTTTTGTGCTAAGTAATTAATATACATATATGCATAATTTTGTATTTATGAAGATTATAAAGGATAAAAGGATAAAAATTAATAGTGATTATAATCAGGGCAAAAAAGAATAGTGCTATAATATATTCGAACGTATTCTCTTAAACTAAGATCAATTGTATTAAGTTCATCTAAACAATTTTGATTAAATTTATCAATTGTATTAAGTTCATCTAAGCAATTTTGTACATAAATTTTTGTTAAAAAGAGATTTATTTAAAAATATTTTTTAATTGAGCCGCATATAGCGTTTACAACCACATATTAAGCGCTTATAAAATAAGAATGCTTTTTTATGTATTGTAATGATCTTATATTAACTTCACTAAAGATAGAAAGAATATGAGAGAATTGAAAGTTTGATATCAGGAAAATATATTCCTTCATCGAATAATCTGTAAAGATGACGCGTTTACGAAGAGAGAATCACTTCGTTTGCAGTAAAAGGCGACAACAACGGGTCTTCGTGTTTAGGGTAGCCGTTCTCTTTCTTACACACACACACACACACACACACACACACACACACACACACACACACACACACACACACACACACACACACACACACACACTACTCTCTCTCTCTCTCTCTCTCTCTCTCTCTCTCTCTCTCTCTCTTTGTGCCATCGTTGGGAGTTTTCTCGTTATTTGATTACCGACTTACGTCGATATCTTGCCTCCGGCCATCCAAGTCGAACTTCACAATCGCGCAAAGCACCCGCGATGCGAGCAAACGCTGACAAATCGTGTGACTGGTTGCAAAGCGAACTTTCTTACCTTACGCATGGTCACGCAAAAGTCAAGAGCAGGGATCAGAGAATGAAAAGGTAGTGCACGAGAAGATAAATATATGATAAAGAATAGAAAAATGGAGAGTGAACAATAGGGAAGGCTCTTATTGTACATGCTATAGTCCGACAGATAAATTATGATCGCTCTTAGCGTGGCAGTAATCACGACGCGCACTTTTTTGTGGGCTACGAGGAGAACTCCGAGGAAATGTATTATCGAGTCTCTGCGCTTGTGTCGCGCGATACGATCGCCAAGTTGAATCAACGTGCACCGCCGTAGGACAAAGCGCGCCGGGATCGTTGGGCAAAGGAGGAAGGCTCCGCGCGTGCCTTGCTCCAAGTTCGCCAGGCGTAGTTATCGACTGCATTATTAAGTCGGTATATTTCCGTAGCCGATGTTATCGATCTCTGAGCCTGAGTATCTCCCAGCCTGGCCTGACGTGTGTATTGCACTTTG
>NW_012130080.1:376095-383639 GCF_000143395.1 Atta cephalotes | reverse complement strand
GAGAGAGAGAGAACAAGAAACATCGTGAAGGCCCATCAAATTTGCAGTTTCAACTATTTTTCCAATTCCTCAGAGATTTAGCTTGTATTACTCCCCGTTTGCTTCTATTCTGCCCTCCACCGGCGATCAGCAGTCCATTAAAGCTTAATAGCCGAAGCATTAGGCCTCCAGGGCAGATTTTGTTCCAACGGAAGTGAGATAAATGTTTTTCAAATACTTCTAATCCCTCGTGATCTGTTGATAGCGATGCTAAAATTGTTATTTGTCTTTTGAACGATTGTGTTTTTATACCATCGATTAAAAAACACTTTTAAATAATTTAATCTTATTGGTTAGTAAATGCAAATTATTTAATTTCTATGAAAGCTTTTTAATTCATAAATATTAACCTTTATTATAAACAATAATCAAATTTATATAAATATTATAGTGTTTGTATAAATTAAATTGTATAACTACTAATAGTATTTATACAAATTAATACTATTAAAGAAAAATATATTAACATATCTATTTAGAAAATTAAAGGAATTTTTATAAAATATAAAAATATTTTATGTTTTGTATTTATCAAATGCCTCATCCTTTCTTTATTAATTACGCGGAAATTCTAGGAGCATATCGCTATCTGTCTACATGTATTTTCGAATTGTGCTATAATCTTTTTCATGCGAATTCTGCGAAGAATTTTATTATTATAGAACAGAATCATACAAACGTTAATTCAGAATACATCTTAAGACGACGATGTCGATGCTCGTGCACGACTTGTCGGAACTTGCAAGCATGCATATCCTTCTCGGTTCACTCCTCCATATCGAGCTAATGATGCGCGTCGGTCGGATCATCAATCATACTTTCATTACGTAGATCCCAGCTGCTCCACATTGACTTCGTGGCCTGTGGGGCATTGTTATTATTCCGAGAGATGCATTCCGCGCACGAGAGCGCACTAACGTTTCGCGCGTTACACACTCCGTGTGCGTGTGAATTTCCGCTTATCAATTCCGATATCGTTGTAGAAATCATCCCGATCGATGATTCATCTCGTTTGCCTTAACGATTGTAGATCCGTATCTGCGGAGACTGTAATACGCATTTTATCCCCGGGATGGGTTGCGCAAATTGTTTAATATTCTGGAAATATTGTACGTATAAAGTGCATCATATTGTCTGTAACATTTGTCGCAATTCTTATACCAATATTTTAATATTAATGAAAAATATATTGTCGACATATTAAATTATGAGTAATGATTTTGTGATAATCAGTATTTACATAAAAATTTTTCCTAATAATTCTTAATTTGTATTACTTTATGTGTGTAATAGCGTAATAGAATAATTTTTTGTGCGGGTAAAATATTTTTTTGTGAGGATAAAATAAAAATCGATGTATAATTGATTATTGTTTCGATTCATCAGTTCGATTCGTCAGTTTCCTTTATCTTGCATCAGAAATAGAATAGATTTTGCAGCGCAGCGTTAACGTGTCATCAAGAAATAAAATTATGCACGACTTTCTAAGCTTTACTAAAGTTCTACTATATATTGCGATTATGTTTGAATGGATTATTTGGTTATTTTTTATCCGGCAACAAATGAATGGCTTGCTGAAATTAATGTAAAATTAGTTGTATGCACGTCGACGTAGAGAGTAAACCTTCCACGCGGCGCTTTAACACTATCGTTTCTAATACCGCTCATAAAAGCGCGTGATCCCTTTTAAATCCTCCTCCATTCAATCATACACGACCATCGCGTAAGCACTCGAACTATAAACTATAAACCAGTGGCGTATCGTTTTACGACATACAAGCTGCCACCGTATATCCCTTTTGCGAGATTCTATTAGGTTTATATATGCGGAGAAACCATGCCAGAATAGGAAGGATACATTCTTCAGAGTGCAGAAAAGATACAGCGTAATATATTATCACTGACATCTTGCAATAGAAATAACGATAATTTAATTGCTGAAATTTCATTTGTAATTAGTCTTGTGTATAGACATTTGTTATCCGACGTGCAAGATCAGGTGTGATATCATATCTTTATTTCCTATTTAGTAAGGACATAGTTAATTAATTAGAGTAAAAGCAGGTAATATGAAATATTACGGTTTTTAAATTAACATTACTTCGATATAAATGTATATATGAAGATTTTAAATTAATGCGGGACTTTTGAAATATGTTAGATACAACATCCAATAAATAAAAGTCACTAAAATTTAAGTCTAACAACAATATTAATAAAAAAATAAAAAATATGAAAATGGAAGAGGTTTAAAAATGGGATATGATATGGAATATCGGTCAAATTACAGAATAGCAATAAGTAACTTAATAAATTAAATGAAAATTTATTAAATTGATCAAAATATACTTAAAAATATTTGATATTTTTATTGTACAATAATACATAGAAAATAAAATATATTTATTATTTAACATGGACAGTAAAGAATGAAGTTAAATCTTGAATTAAATTATTATGCAAAATAAATATTAGCATCTAAAATAATCATTATTCTTTACAATAAGAACCAATTCTCAATCCTCGATATATTCCTTATTATCTTCATGATAAAGACTTTTTGTGGCAATAAATAAGTTAGAATTGCAACTAAGCATAATATTGTTCATGAAATATTATTAAAAGCATCTATGTAATATAAATATAAATATAAATATTAAACTTACCTTCAATTTATGAGAATACTTTTTTAATAAAGGTTTCGAATTTTCAGACACAACAAAGGTAAATAAATATAAATATTATGCTAACAATATATCTTGTTCACCGAGTTCATTGCGTTATGACACGTTTGGCAGAAATTGCAACAACTTCCATTGATTGCAGTACTTTATTTAAAGACAAACGTTCCTATTCCACATTTTTAATCCTATTCCACATTCTCTGCTTTTACCCTATACATTACGGTGAAACGTATAACAAATTTGACGTAAGTATAATAAATAAATATGAATAACAACTACTGTAATCGTCAATTTAGAATATATGAAGCGTGTTTGCGAAAAAATGCGCTTATTGATTAAAAATAGCTATATAATGAAAATGCAAGTATTTAATGGTGTGAGAAAAACTTTCAATTGTAATATATGAGAGAAGGAACATTCCCTTAAATTGATTCCGCGTTTTTTTTTGACAGTGTAACTTTAATCCCAAAATATTTACTGAAATAACTTATATACTTGGTATTTTTTTTTTTTTTTTTTTTGTAGAACTCCAATGCGCTATATCATGTACAGCGCTGTCTAACGTCAAGCTGTATATAGTTACAGCGTCGGTAATACCGGTAGAATCGTCGTTCTCTCACGTGCTGCCAGAACGATGCAGTAAAAACGTAACAGCGGCACCGAAGTACCGTAAAGCTGCGACCGTACGGGGCATTTCGTGACGATATCGCGATAAAAGGCGTCTGCTACCTCCATAGCAACGATACAGCCGAGGTATATTTGTCGAGCTTCTTTCTGTCTTGAAGATGACCATTGAGTCATTGCCGAATGAAATATACTTACATTGCACTAATCCAATTATACCATAATCCAGTTCTTATAAATTATTGTGAAGTGAACATATATTGTTACGCTTTTTTTTAATATGCATCGAATAAAATTTGAGCAATTTCATTAACATAATTAGAGTAGTATTAAAATTCAATATATTTTAATTGCACCATATCAAGGCTCAACTTAATATTTGACACGGCAACGAATAATTAAACAGCGATATACGATTAATTCCTTTTTGTACTCAACAAATAGTATCCAATTACGACATGAGTTAGTTAATCGCTCAACGAGGTCATTATACATCTCTAGTCTTTACATCACTTTACTGACGTAAGACCGGTGGCCGCAACGATGACCGATCTATTCACTGATTTCTGTCGCGGCTTGTTTCTGCGCGGCGCGTTAATTACACTTTCCAAGTATACGAGACTCGCCATCCTCTTCTTTCTTCTCTGCGAAATAAATGACTTCCTACGAATTGCCTCTGCTATAATCTCAATAAGCATCGCTCATTCAGGCGCACTCAACTCCTTCGCCTATTTGCCGGCTTTATGAGTTGGCGTACGCATTATATTAGGTGTATGAGAAAATCTTCAAAGAAAGCAGTTGCGACGTGTCCGTCGACAATATCTTAATTGCCAGTTTTGCTTATTACTCATCGCATTCTGACGATGGAGTTGGAGGTCAAAATGAGACGAGAGTCATAGTCGTAGATAACACAAGATGATCGCGTTTGTGTCATTCGTTTTTTTTTTTAGTCGTTTCTTGATTACTTTCGCATTACCTTATCTCTTTTGCTGTATTTACTTCTTCTTGACTGTTTTTATAAAAATTTGATTGTCATTTATGATAACCGTCGTTATGTTTTCTTATCCTATTATAGATGAACTGATGATCATACTTAAAATCCAATAAATTGTTCTTCAAGTTCAGTTGTTAGGATTATTTCTAAATATGAGTATATGAATAATGTCAATTAATTAATATAGTCAATGTATTGTAAAATGGTATTTAATATATTGTAAAATGATTATGACCATGTCAATTGCATGATGAATTAAAAAGCCTCGATGTACGTCAAAACTTTTATCGTACAATAGCTTGAAATGCATCGAATGTTGTGTCCAGTGATATAGCACAAGAATGGATCGTACTCTGCGGATCTAGTCGACGCAGACCATTCGTCACTGACTCGCCGAGAGCCTTTCGATAATGTCTCTTCACACATAAGCGCGCGCGCGCGCGCGCTCACACACACACACATACTCTCTCTCTCTCTCTCTCTCTCTCTCCCCTCCCCCCTCTCCCCTCTCCTTCCTTCCCTTCTTTTTTCTTCCTTCCCTTTTTCGTCCGTTTTGATGGCTACATTAGTTTTGCAGAAATTCGCACTATCTGGTTGTCAAAGATCTCTTGGAGCAGACTCTACAGAACGAGCTAGGCCAGACTAAACCTACATAGGGTAGACCGAGGTGAATTAGACCATAGACGAATCAGATTAATGTTGATTTTGAGATAATTAGTTGATATTTGTCGTTAATTTTATTATTTTTTTATGTAAAAAAGCTCGTCTGAAACAAAAAAAATAATAAAATTGACGATAAATATCGACTGTCTCAAAATTTACATTGATCCAATTCGCCCTGTGATCTGATTCGTCTCGGTCTACCCTATAGTGCATCCACTCTATCTCACTTGGCCGCTATTCCCACTTTCCTCACATCGAGGTTGCTCCAACCCCCTTAGCCTGGTCTTTTTCAACCCCTGATTCCCCTTAACGTTCCCTTCTTCGCTGTTTGTCGTGATCCTTCCTCTTCTGCTCAACCACCGGATCGGCCGGCGTCGTCCCTTTCGCGAGAGCTATCAATCAAGGTTGTCAATTTGTAATGGCGATTCTCTGTGTCCATCTCGAGTTGGGTCCAGACAGTCCACCGTCTACTTTTCTTCGTCTATCTTCGCACATTGGTGATCTCTCTGTCATCCTTTCTCCCTTTTCATCTTCACTCTCGGCTAGCCCGGCTTGAAGGAACGAGAGAGAGAAAGAAAAAGGAGGAGGATGGTAGATTTTAGGAAGCTGGACACCAGCCCGCTGTAAACGTTCCTGCTGGCACTGATCGGATATCGGCCGACGAAGAAAAAGAGAATGCTCCGCCGTCGAGTTTAACGTTCCCCGTGGACCCTGGCGTGCTAAATAAAATGGATGTTCTAGGGTCGAGAGAAATTGTACGGTGGATTCCCTAAAATGTCACCGGAGGCGCTGACATGGACTGCTCGATAACGCTCTGACGCTGATGCGTCGAAATCGAACGCATTCGATTTCGAGGCAGATCCCATTTGATTCCGCCGAAATGGGCGATTGGTTTTATCGCGACGCTTATTTGTACTAGTTTTTCTTATGAAATTTTCCATTACTTCTCAAGGCGTCAAAAACTTTTATATATGTTCTTTAATATATAGTATAAGTGTAAATAAACTGAACAAAACAAATTGTTAGCAATTATTATTCATGTAATTGTATAATTTATGATTTCACTTTGACTTTTATTAGTAGGAACAATTAATTGTATGGCCAAATCTGATTTATAATTCTGATTTTGATTGAATTTAAATGCAAATTCGACCATACTATTGCAAGAATAATATCGAAGAAAAATTTGAACTAAAAGGAGGAGCAAAGAATGGACGAGATCGATCGAATGGAGTCCAACTAGAGATTTCTTCCCTCGTTGTTCCCTACCGACCGTCGCCAAGCTCTTTTTTCTCTACGTTTCGCGTCACGTAGACGTGATATAGAGTTACTTAGAGAGCCGATCCCCCGCGCATTACTGCCCTAACGTTCAAAAGGTGCCAGAACGGGTCCTCATATGACATAGATCATACGTTAATTGAAATGGGGTTCATGCGCGCCAGTCGTCGAATACAAACGACCGACTTATAGAAATGTTATTATTTGCTACCATATAGCACCGTGGGGAGAGTGGTATAACCAGGACACTGTCGGGCTTAACGCAGGAAATTGCGTTCTGTTCGTATCAACATTTCGTTGAGCTCAACGCATAAAAGAGCTCGATGAAAATCCTATCAAATTCTTTTTGTTGCAACTGAAGAAACATTGTCGATAGTAGAAATGATATAAGCATATATAATATTGTTATGCTGTTTATACTATTTATACGAAAATAATATATATATATTAGAATAAAATAATAATAATAAATGATTTATTAAGACCGTATATATACGAATATACAATAAATAAGAATTAAAGCCTATAAGGTCAAAGCTTTTGATCGTATATAATATCTTTAGATATTTAAATAATTTCCATTTTTGTGAGTTTATATATCTATCATATATACCTATGTAGTATGTAGTATTTGAAATGCGCGCCAAATTAGTTTTTCAGACTTAGAAACGCAATTAAACTTGTGTAATAAAACTATTGTAGTAATAAAAAACAAATTAAATTGACAAGCAATGTAATAATTTGATGCTCAATCAGATATTTTATTAGAGAAATAAGGTGCTGAAAATCTGTAAATAAATTTATTGCGAAAAATATTATCTCGGCCGGGAAAGTATCTGTGAAAGTAATATATGCGATAATTTTTTACGGTTAATCAGTAAAACAAACGATTTTCGTCTTAATAAATTCGTCATTATATTTGCGTAATTACTGAGCGTTAGAAACTGCCGGCAGTTAATACTCGACTGAACGTAACAATAACTCACAATCGCCTATCCTAAGTACCGAACTTTGATCCATTCTATGTAAACGAGCACAGGGTCCATTTTGTTACGCATAGGTATATAAATTGGCAGGGAGGGCGGGAATCGTTTGGACACGGAAATGAAGTCTTGGACGGTCACGATCGGTATGAAAAGATAAGGTCCGAGTTCTCGAGGGCGCTGGACAACGCCCTTTCTCCCTCACTCTTCAAACCTAGCGCTCTCTCTCTCTCTCTCNCTCNTCNCGTCNCTCTCTACGTCACTCTCTCTCTCTCTCTC